>NC_085845.1:141299252-141599252 GCF_035594765.1 Anolis carolinensis
CCACACAAATCCAAATCAGCTCATGATTTTGAGCAATTTAGATGTCCCTAAATATCATAATAATGATGCCTAATGTAAGATTGCTGGTGTAGCTTAAATAGAAATGTTTCATCCATAAGTCTTTACACTTCATATAGTACTGTGTGAACACACCTTCTTGCCACATACATCTAATAGTAAAACTGTTGTTGTAAATATATAACAAGAATAAAAGACTTGCTGGCTAAAATGAGGTAAACTGGATTTGAAGAATGAAATGAATAACTCAAAGCCAATATTTTTCTTTCTTTTTAGAGATCAGAGTTGGAGTTAAAAAATTCAAGTGGTCACATAAATTGCAAAAACAGTTTCACCTTCCCAGTTTTAAACTGGACATTTAACAGGTTGAGCACCCTTTATCCGAAATTCCAAAATCCAAGATTCTCCACTTCAGTGAGTGAGATTATAGTGACACCTTTGCTTTCTGATCTTTCAATGTACGCAGGCCTTTCTTTCATGCACAAAATTATTTTAAAATATTGTATAAAATTACCTTCATGCTACATATATAGAAGGAGCCCTGATGGCGAAGTGTGTTAAAGCGCTGAGCTGCTGAACTTGCAGACCGAAAGGTCACAGGTTCATATCCTGGGAGCGGATTGAGCGCCCGCTATTAGCTCCAGCTTCTGCCAACCTAGCAGTTCAAAAACATGCCAATGTGAGTAGATCAATAGGTACCGCTCCGGTGGGAAGGTAACGGCGCTCTGTGCAGTCATGCCAGCCACATGACCTTGGAGGTGTCTATGGACAACGCCGGCTCTTCGGCTTAGAAAAGGCCTGGGCTGTGGCGCAAGCTGGTGAGCAGCCAGCTGCAGCCAGCTGAGACCAATCACTCTGACCAAGAGGTCATGAGTTCGAGGCCAGCTCGGAGCGTGCTTTTGTCTTTGTCTTTGTTCTATGTCAAGGCATTGAATGTTTGCCTTATATATGTAATGTGATCCGCCGTGAGTCACCTTCGGGGTGAGAAGGGCGGAATATAAATACTGTAAATAAATAAAATAATAAAATGGAGATGAGCACCAACCCCCAGAGTCAGACATGACTGGACTTAACATCAGGGGAAACCTTTACCTTACCTTACATATATAGAGTATATATGAAATATAAATGAAGTTTAGACTTAGATCCCATCTCCAAGATAACTCATTATATACGTATATGCAAATATTTCTAAATTCTAAAAATCAAAGTCTAAAATATTTTTGGTCCCAAGCATTTTGGATCAGGGGTGCTCGTTTTGTATCTGTATCTCTGTCTACACCACACACACACACACACAGAGGATAACATACAGTAAATGCTCTTGCCAAAGATGGAGACTGCCTAAAACCAAAGGTTGCCACTGCTTGGGATATTTCACTCCAGGGTGCTCCAAAACACCCGCTGGCAGTGACAGGTATTATGTCACAGCCTGTTTTCATCCAAACAAAAGATGACAGGCAATGCAAACTGTTTTCAAATGACAACTTCCCGTCAAATCTGCTGCTCTAATTCAGAACCTTTTCTGCCCTTTCGCCTCCAGAAACAATTATGCAAAAGAACATATAACAGGTCAAGATCCTTCTCCCCCTTCCCCTTACACTCTGTATGATCACAGTTGTAATCCTCTGGACAACTGTCAGCTTTTGCAACAGTTGGATGCCATCTCTACAGCAGGATCTACAAGCAAAGCTTCTGGTCAGCAGCCAAAGACAGCAGTCTACTATTGATTCTGAAATCTTCAGAACCATGGAGCACAAAATAATCAAGTAGCATGTAAACTCCATATTAGTCCTACTGCATTTTTTAAAAATGTGAATTTATTAATTAGGCATAAAACGTTCTTCTAGGAGGAGAGGGGGGAAACCCTCAAGAACAATGATGCAAAACTATGAAAGGGAATGTAGGTTTGAAAGGTCAAGCTATGTTATATTTATAGAACAGCACTTGCAATTAATTTACTTCTTAAATAATTGCCAAATTCACAAAACCGAGAAAATAGAAAAAAGAACAACACAACACACATACATTTCTACTAATCACCATTTTTCTTGATTTAAGTATCAGTAAGTGTCATCTTCACTGAACTGAAATATTTAAATAACATCAGTTCTAATTTAAAGTGGTACCAAATCCTCATCTGGTAGAAAACACTTGCAGTCACTCATAATATAGTCAGTCTTTCCAATGGGCTGGTAAACAGTTCAGCGATATCTGAAGGGGCCAAGTAATTCCTTTTTGTTGTTGCTATTCTTGTTGTTCTGTGCCTTCAAGTTATTTCTGACTTATGGTGGCCTTACCATAGGGTTTTCTTGGCAAGATTTGTTCAGAGAGGGTTTGCTTTTGTATTCCTCAGCGGATGAGAGTGTGTGACTTGACCATTGTCACTTCATGGGTTTCCATGGTTGAGCACTGAATTGAAACCTAGTCTCTAAGAGTAATAGTCCAAAGCTCAAGTCACTACACCATGCTAACTCGCAAAAGGAATGCTTTTCCTGATGTAATCCCTAATGACTGAGGTCTCTAAATTGGAAAGTCATGATTTGTAATCAACCAAAACATAACAGCAACACGGTGGAGGAGAGTGAGAGAGACTGCATCTAAATCTAAGCTTGGCCCTAACTAAATATATTGCTGTGGCCCTAGTCCTACTTCTGGAGTCCTTCACACCATAAAAATAGAGTTTTGACTAGATGTTTCAAAAAGTAGACAAGCAGTTGGCATGTCTGCTGAACTCGGGGCCCCGGTGGCACAGTGTGTTAAAGCGCTGAGCTGCTGAACTTGTGGACCAAAAGGTCCCAGGTTCAAATCCCGGGAGCGGAATGAGCGCCCGCTGTTAGCCTCAGCTCCTACCAACCTAGCAGTTCGAAAACATGCAAATGTGAGTAGATCAATAGGTACTGCTCCGGCGGGAAGGTAATGGCGCTCCATGCAGTCATGCTGGCCACATGACCTTGGAGGTGTCTATGGACAACGCCGGCTCTTCGGCTTAGAAATGGAGATGAACACCAACCCCCAGAGTCAGTCACGACTGGACTTCATGTCAGGGGAAAATCTCATTTTGGAAATTCAAATATTTGGCTAGGGTTCCAAATTTTAGATAATGCAAACATTATTACTTGGGATATTCTGAAAATGCAAACACCTCTAGACCTATGAGAAATGCCTCTCAACAAAGGCACAGCATAATTAAGGCCAAAGAATTATGGGCATATGGCAAATTGGGCTATTCAAGGCTGACTACGCATTGTCAGAACTGCCTCACACACAAATATAACAAACATGCGATGTGATGCACTATGCAGCAAAACCTTGTTTATATTGACATGTAATCACTTGTTTCTATTGTCATCCTTCATCAATACTGTTGCTCATAACAATTCTGCATTTAGATAGCTGCAGTGGATCAGCAGGATGGTGTGTGTGTATACACAGACATAAAGCTTGGAGGATAGAGGAGGGAAAATAACAAAAAGTTAGTTATAAAAATATTTTATAATGTTTGATCATGCATTTTTAACACTGTTTAGGTATAAATTATAAATTTTAGATTGTTACAAATTGGAAGATCTACTTTCTTTGTGGATATTTTTGTAAATTTTTCAATATACTCTTTATTAATCTTATTTGAATTAATTCAGATTGTTAATATCAAGCATCATTATGTGATTCATTTTTATTATTGGCTATGGATTCTAAACATCCTTAGGAAAGACATATGTTTTATGGACAAGAATTTTTTTCCTTATGCACAACAATAAAACTACACCACAAACAGTCCTGACTTCTTGACTTTTTGGACATGATGAAATAGAAAAATGGCTAAAGTATTCCCTTATTCTAGCACTACACTGCTGTTTGTAAAATAGTGCATGTTATTTAAATTTTCTTCCATGATATATTCATTCCAACGTAAAATTCTAAACTTCAGGTTGTCAATGAATGTTTGAACATAGCATCTAGAAAATTGTATATATATTTGACATCCACTAACCCACCTACATAGGCCATGAAATCTAAAGTGGCAAAACTCTGACTGTCCCTGGTGCGGTTACACTGGAGGGACAATCCCCTTTCTTTCCCCATGTCATGTGGGCACTTTTGCTTACATCTGAAGCCCCACGGCCATTGCTGTAACAATAAACAACAGAAAACATTAAGTGTCTGGCCCATTTTAAATTAGAAACAGCCCACGTGTTCATACCAATCCTGAAATGCGAGTTGCTCTAGAGCAGTGGTTCTCAACCAGTGGGTTCCCAGATGTTTTGGCCTTCAACTCCCAGAAATCCTAACAGCTGGTAAACTGGCTGGGATTTCTGGGAGTTAGTAAGTCAAAACACCTGGGGACCCACAGGTTGAGAACCACTGCTTTAGAGTTTCAGCAAGTCCCTGGGTGTTGTGTAAATGTCTAAGAATGACTTCTGACCTGATCTGGACTTTGTTGGCCATGTAGATGGGCCCTACATCTAATTGTACTGATGCACTGAGAAAAATTGGAAATAATAATACATTCATTGCCTAAGGAAACTTTCAACACCTACACCATGAACGTGTCTTCAGCCTGCTCGATCAATCTATATGAAAATCACACCACCCTTAGATCCCTAGAATCATAGAATCATAGAGTTGGAAGAGAATCATGGGCCATCCAGACCAACCCCCTGCCAAAAAGCAGGAAATCACATTCAAAACACCCCTGAAAGATGGCCATCCAACCTGAATAAGGGTGATATATATTTTAATCAGTAAAATAAAACACATAAAATTAAGTAGTCAAGCAAAGTGAAAAAATACTCTACACTTAATAACATATACATTATTCCACCAAACTGCACATTAGTGTCCACTTTTGCTTTAGTACAAAGCTAAGAAAAAACAGGCATGTATCACTGCAAGCCAGTGATATATAACTATAGACCTACAGACCAAAAGTGAATTATGGGTTTTGACTTTTTTTGGTGCCCATAGTGGAGAAAAAACCTCTACCCTTTTTTGTTCTATATCACCCTAGCTCAGTGGAGTAAACCCAAATTAAAACATCTCCAAGAGACCCCACTGTCCAGCTTCTGCATAAAGAGCTCAAGTGAGAGAACAGCTTTCACTCCAGGTAATTTGTTTCTTGGCATATATATATAATGAGCTAATAAGGACCTCGAGTAGGGGGAAGGAGAAAATGGCAATCGGGTGAAAGGCATGGAGAAGAGGGCTTTAGGGATGGTACAATTCCTTTTATATAGTATGAATAACACCAAGCTGCAAATAGCCAGTCACTTTTAACTTCTGTATAAGTCAACCCATGTTTTGGGGAACAAGTTTTGGCCAAACTTCTTTTGATTTAAGTGCAAGCATGTAAGGCACATTGCTTATACTTGGATGTTAAAAAAATGATTCTAGTGATCTCTGAATGCAAATATAATACTGATGGAATGATCCATTCAAGTTTAAACAACATTAGTTTTCAATAATGCCATGTTCTTCTATTATGTTAGAGAACCCTACCTAAGGTGGGTGGTGGGTGGGGGGTGGTCATTTAAAAGTATGCAAGAGTGGAAAAGAAAACTGAAATTCAAAAGGTTCTTCTTCCATCTGCTGGCAGGAAAAGTACTTACAAAATTGTATTATATTTATTACCTTTTAAAATCTGATACCAAGGCAAATAATCAAGTTATTCTGTTTATCCAACTAAAATGTTTTTCTCTTAATGGATACATGGCTAAAACTCCAATGGAGTCAGGCTGTGCCCCCAAACAAATGATTTGAGCTTCCTCCGCAGGGTACACTCCACTTTAAAAATAATCAAGCCATCATATTCCTAGGTGATCCACACCCTCATTTTTATTTTTCATAGGCAATTTTAGCAAGATTATGATGATAAGCAGAAACAGGCATGCTTTGACAGAATTTGGCAACAGAATAGACACAGTTATTACTGTTTTTCTGAAAACTAGAAATTCTGAATAAATATAAGCAGGTGTCTTTAATTTAAGCTATAGGAATGGCACCTGTTTACAAGGACTCTGAATAAACTAAGGAAGTTTATCTTCACACACACATATCTGTTGCTTACTTCCAAGATGACTAGCAATAGGCAAACAGATTTAAGACTCACAACAGCTTGTGAAAGACAAACAATAGCCTTTTCATTTAAAATAGCAATGTATGAAATTGTAATGTATGCAGATGTATGATGATATGCAGGTATGATTAGTAGAGAATATTGATCTTACACACAAAGAACCTTTATATAATACTAGCTGTGCCCTGCCATGCATTGCTGTGGCCAATTGGAATTGCAGTGAATAGCCTCGCTGCTTCAAAGCCTGGCCATTTTCTACATAGGGCATCCTTGCTAGGCCAGGTTGAATGAGATGGAGTAGCCTCGTGGTTTCGAAAGCCTGACTTTGAAGCTGCAAGGCTGTTCAGTGTTATTCAAGGTGGGCGACAAAGGGGTTGATATATGTGTGGAATAACGTCCAGTGTGGTAGAAAGAACTGTTGTCTGGTTGAGGCAGGTGTTGCCATGGATCTCCTTGATTAGCATTGAATACATCTGCATACACTACAAGTGGAAGATGCATACCACCTTTTGCACTCAATAGTCCAGCCTACCTAACTTCAATTCTCTCTGAAAGAAAGGTCCAGAAGAGATGTCTAAGCATGTTCAGTTGATAGAACACGGTTCTCTATCATGAGAATGATTCTTTTGCTTTCAATTAATTTCTTAAAAAATATTCTGAAGCTGTGGATGTATGAATCTGTTGAAGCAGAATTCATGGATGTGAAGGGCTGAGTATATGCTCACTAAAATGCAGAGTTTAAAATGCAAACAAAATGCTTCTTTTCAAAAATGTACAAAATTGTGTGCGCTGTCATGCAAAAAAATGAAGATGACAGCAATGGAAAAAGGAGAACCTGAGGAAATTAAAGCTTGCTGGCACCTTCCCAAGGGCTAGAAAGGCTCACCCAAATATCCGCCCACCACAACAGCAGAGGGTAAATTCAGGCAATCTTTTGACAAACAGTGACTTCTCAAGGTCTGTATGTATCCAAAAATAAAAAAAAGATGAAGGAGGAATATAGCAGCACATTGAAGGCTCTGGGTTTTTTTCATGAACAATCTTGGATATAAACCTATTTCTTCCAATGCAATATAGAATATCAACAAAGTAAGCCAAGTCCTGTTAAGTCCTTCCAAGTCCCAAAAATATTTACCACCCTGCTGTTAATTGGTACAAGCTGCAGTAAAATTACATTATTCTATTACTTAGGATAATAAGTTCAAGGAAATAAGTGTTTTGTAATGGCTAAGTACTATATGTTTTTCCATACTGTGTTTCTGTATAACTGTCAACATTTCACAACTGAGTGATCACTGCAATGTATAATCATGAACTGCACATCCACAGTATGTCCACAGAATATGCAACCATGTGCACTGCTTTATCTGCAACACAGATTTTGAGGATCTCCTGTTCAAACCTATGCTCACAGGCCAATGGTGTCTCTCAGGTTTCCATTTTGTTTGACCTCATATTTAACAAATACACAGAATAAGCTGGCAGAGATTGCATAGAGTAATTGGGGGTTGATGCCATCAATATACTCATTGCACCAAGCTCTCCTAAATCCAAGGAAGTGTCTTTGTTTCTTAAATAATATCAGATGTCAGCATTTGTCAATATGAAAGGAAACAAATGTTAACCTAATCCAGTGGTTCTCAACCTATGTGTCCCCAGATGTTTTGGCCTTCAACTCCCAGAAATCATAACAGCTAGTAAACTGGCTGGGATTTCTCGGCATTGTAGGTGAAAATACCTGGGGACCCACAGGTTGAGAACTACTGATATAGGCAGTGCATTAACTTATCAGAAAAATCCAGTTAAAGTGGCTCCAGAGCTGATCTAATGCAACCTGGGGAACACATCTGGCTGCTTGCATGGTTGGCCAGACCAAGGGTACATTTGAACAGGTCTCTCCTAGAGGATGGTGGTAACATCACATTTTTGATCATGTCGCTCAGAGCCCAACATTAGGCATGTGCAATCCATGAAAAAAATGGTTCAATACTCACTTCTAGAGAAGGGGGTGCTGGCGCTTCGTTTCTGAAGTCATTTCTGAATTTTTGATCCAAAACTTCCGAACTTTCCAAAAATTCGGAATATTCATAATTGATTTGTTAATGGCAGATGCACATGTGCAGTCACGAAAAAACAGCACGGGGGAGACTTTACAGGACCCTCCTGCCCTCATTTTTTGAGCTATCCTGATCAAATTTGGTACAGTGGGAGAACACATTCAACCCTGCTAGCTCACCAAATTGCAGAACGTTTCCCTTATCCTCTGATTTATGGTGAATTTCCATAGCTTATATAAGAAACATTTTTTAAAAAATTGCAGAAATTTGTTCCTGCTTTGAAAGTCTTATTTCCTGTTCCACTGGGTTTTCTTCACTGTGAAAGTTCTTCTTCTACTTGGGAAACTTTGTTTTTGTGACCAAAAATCCGTGAAATTGGTGGACATTGGCGGACAGGACACACTGTGCTGCCGCAATGCACAATGTGCTGCCACAGGCATCCGGGAAGGAGCCCATTCCATGGACACTGGCAGTGAGCAGCCTCAGTACACGTGAACCCCTGGGTGCAATGCCATGTTACCACCAGCCAAAACGGCAAGCATCCCGCCCCACCCCAGAAGGGAATCTTCCCCAAGCGGAAGGATACTGCAGCTGCACCCAAACCAACCAAAAGAAAACCAGAGCAAACCCACACCAGTAGTGGTACAGTTGGCAATGGGATTTGATGTGGTGGGAGGCAACAGACGGGATGCCCCCACACCTGCCCGGGACAGTGGTACGGTTGGCAATGGAGTAGTGCTTCAAGCACACAAGCAGTACAGCACCAACAGTGAGTAGTTTGCTCCAACACCCGGTGAGGAAGGAGGCAAAGGTCTTGGACTTGTTGCCAGCAGGGAGCTGGCAGGAGTGGATTTGACGTGGTGGGAGGCAACAGACGGGATGCCCCCCATGCCTGCCCAGGACAGTGGTATGGTTGGCAATGGAGTAGTGGTTCAGGCACGCAAGCAGTACAGCACCAACAGTGAGTGACTAGTTCACCCCAACACCCGGTGAGGAAGGAGGCAAAGGTCTTGGACTTGTTGCCAGCTCCTATTAAAAATATTTTTAAAACTATTAAAAAAGACATTTCTGATCAATTTTTGAAGCCATTTAGAACGTTGGGCTACAACGCTTTGAAATCACGGGTTAGATGCGACATGATAACCCGCGTCAGAAACACGTTCGCAATGCGGATTATATCCGATTTTAATCCGAATTAAGAATTATGATGAAGATTCACCCATGCCTACCCAACATGGCATCACAGAAGTCTGGGAGACTGCTGCATGCTGGCAGAGAGGCAGTGGTGAGCCTGTTGTGGCTGGAGACAGCAGATTGAGCTGAATCTAGCTGTCTAGCTGTCAGCACCTGTGAAACTGAGATCACTTTGAGGAAGCTCTGGGGTAAATCCCATGTTTCACTATCATGGGTTAATGGCTGGATGCAGCAGGTGAATCTGATCCAGCTGAGTAGTGAGTCCAAATTACTTTGGCCACATAGACATGGCCATAGTTGTTCCTAGAATCCACCTTTAAACTTAATTTTAGACAAAGATGCAAATATAAATAGTCAAGACTATTGGCCAAATTGTGCCAATTCTTAGAAATTTCTGACCATCAGCTTTTATTACATTGTCTGGACGATGAACATGTTCTACATGCCTTTCAAAAATGTTTAGTGATTTTAGAATGGAGAGCTAATTATGAGGAAAAGTAGAATCCCCCATTCTAACGTCTTATTAATGTACGTATATATTCACCAATATTAATGGCAACTAGCTTTTTCTAGGGACAACTTGGAACAAGATTATTTCAAAAACTATATTTTCCTTTACAAACCTATGTCAGGGTTTCACATTTTTTCAGGCAAGTCATCCTCTAGGATCTGTGACCAAGAGAACCATCAAGCAAACACAGGACCAAGAACCACCTTAATAGTTGATCTCAAGTTGTGTAACTTCTTTTCGTAGGACCTTCTTCCTGCTCTCCTGGGAGGCACACACATTATGTTGAGACATGACTTTAGCATCTACATGAAGTTGTCACTGAAACGCATCATGATAGTTTGGACATTGTTGCTTTCTCTTTATTTGTGAATTTTAAATTATGTTTTAACATTTTAAGGAATTTGTTTTATATCATTTCCCTATGCCTTGCCATTTACTAGTAGAAAAGTGGGGTAGAGACAAGTCTCAATTTACATTAGTATTGCATTCCTGCATTGGCAATGAGTGTGGTATAATTGGGAGTGGAGAGGGGGAGTTTCTTTAGGGGACTGGGGACTGGGGCATGCATTCAAACAGACTTGGCAATTGAACCCACCTCCCATTTTAAAGAATTAGGCCTGGGCTAAGTCAATCAACCCAGAGTATTTAGGCACTGGTAACCAGATGGTGAAAAATACATTTTATTGTGTTGACACTGGCATATAAAATGCAACTGGAAGAACATATTCTAATACATGCCCAAACAAGCAGGAAAAAAAAGCTAGCTGAACAAAAGCCTTTCTTGACTGTTGGGACAGGACCATCAAAACTAGGACTAAACATGATTTCCCTTGAACCTATCTCAAAATATTTTGTAAAAGATTGAGGTGTGTGGTACCTCACAGTGGTAGGTCCAAGTATATGGTTTGCTTGGACATTAGGAAGAATAAATAATACATTAAATGTGTCTATGAAGGACAGGTTGCTTACCTGTAACCATGTTTCTTCGAGTGTACTCTGTGAATTCACACTAATGGAGAAGCTGCGCCTGCGCAGGTTCCGACGGAAACTCTTCCAAGCTGAAGTTCAAATTTTGGCGGTAACCACGCCCCCCTTCCCAAGGGGCATATAAGGCAGCCCCGGGCGCCCGCTCTCCAGTTCCTACGCCGCCAAGGCAACGAGAAAGGGAGAGGTTTGCCAGAGGGGAAGGAAGGGCGGGTTTGTGTGAATTCACAGAGTACACTCGAAGAAACATGGTTACAGGTAAGCAACCTGTCCTTTTTCTTCGTGTACTCTGTGAATGCACACTAATGGAGACTGACACGCTAAGGTCCCGGATGGTGGGACAAGGCAAACTCGACAACCAGTGAATGTCCAAACATAAGTTTATTAGGACACATTGAGATAATAGTCCCAAGAGACCAGTGCAATAAGTTGTCCGAAAGGACCAGTGCAATGTCAGCATGAGCATAGTATAAGAAAACGGGACATATTAGGAAATACTGAATAAACGTAATAGAAACACAGAAATTGAGTACAGTGCATATGAACGCTCTCCCAAGGGAAGAGGGGAAAACATCACATAACTTGACACACCCATCAGGGTCAATAAAGTGTTACAGAGCAACTGCCCAACACAATCAGGGAAAAACATGTCCCCAGAGGTATAGGTATGGGGAGAAAAACTGGCCCCATAACTTGAAGGAGAGGTATAGAGAGTCACCTGCGGGTGAGTATAGGGAGAAGAAGGCCGTTTGAGAGTCAGGATAGGCAAGATGAGAGTACTGATCTTGCGAAGGCCGAGTCTTTTAGGGCTTTGTTGTCTAGCCTGTAGTGAGAGAAAAACGTAAGTGGGTTCGACCAGATTGCCGCTTTACAAATGGAGTCGAGCGGGATACCCCTGAGGAAGGCGGTCGAAGCCGAGAGGCCCCTCGTTGATCTCGGACGGATGGATGGAGGGGGAGGGCGTTTGGCCAGCTCGTAAGCCAACTCAATGGCCTGAGCAATCCAATGGGACAACCTTTGGGAGGAGATGGGATTACCCAACTTGTTCGGGGCATAGGCGACAAAGAGTCTCTGAGTCTTACGGATGCCCCGGTACGGTCCTTGTAGAAGAGGAGCGCCCTGCGAACGTCGAGAAGGTGCAGATTTCGCTCGAGAGGAGAGGAGGGATTAGAGAAGAAAGCTGGTAGAACAATGTCTTGATTGAGGTGGAAAGCTGACACCACCTTAGGGAGAAAGGTAATGTCCAGGCGAAGGACAGCACGGTCGTGGTGGAAACGTAGATATGGCTCATCGACCCTGAGAGCAGCAAGCTCGGATGGCCGTCGTGCCGAAGTGATTGCCACTAGAAAGGCTAGTTTCCACGAAAGCAAGCGGAGATCAGTTGAGGCCAGTGGTTCGAAGGGAGCAGATGTGAGTTGAGAGAGTACAAGTTCGAGGTTCCAGCCCGGCGTAGGCGGTAGCGACGGTGGACAGATGTTGTTGTAGCCTCGGAGAAATGTTTTGATCAGGTGGTGAGAGAAGAGAGACGGCTGACCATGGCGTTGAAAAGACCAGGAAAGGGCTGCGAGGTAAGCCTTAATAGAAGCGAGAGAGAGTTTTCTCTCGACGAGAGTCATAAGGAAGTCGAGGACCACCGATACCGAGGTTGGAAAGGAGTCGATATTACGGGATCGAAGGAAGGCGTGAAAGCGAGAAAGTTTGTAGGTATAAGCTTTGGTTGTAGCCGGCTTATGGGCTGCCCGAAGAACATCCTGGAGGTTTTGTGGAAGGGAGGTTAGGTAAGAATCTTCCACGCAGTGAGATGAAGAGAAGGAAGGTCCGGGTGAAGAATTTGACCATCCTCTTTCGAGAGAAGGTGCGGCGAGGGAGGCAGAGGGCGAAACGTTCCTCTGGAGAGACGAAGAAGGGCTGGATACCACGGCTGGCGGGGCCAGGCCGGAGCTATGAGAATCGCTGTGACCGAGATCGAGAGGAGTCTTTCGAGGACTTTCGGTATGAGGGGAATAGGGGGAAAGAGATAAAGCATCTCCGCTGACCAGTCCAGCAGAAAGGCGTCCCCTAGGCAGCCGGGAAAGGAGTTCGGGGGAAGCCTCGCTCCGTAGCGGGGTAGTTGAGCGTTCTGGGGGGAGGCAAAAAGGTCCAGAGTAGGTCTCCCCCAGTCGAGGAACAGATTGTGGAGGATCTCGGGATCGAGCTTCCACTCGTGGGAGGAGGATGTCATCCTGCTGAGGGCATCTGCCAAGTCGTTTTGGGCACCCGGAAGGTGAATCGCGGAGACCTGGACGTCGTGGGCTATGCACCAAAGCCAGAGGCGGGAGGAGAGGTGCATCAACTTTCTCGAACCCGTACCGCCCTGTTTGTTGATGTAGAATACTGCTACCAGATTGTCCGATTGAATGAGGATGGATTTGTGGCAGATGAGGCGGGAGAAAGCTTTCAGGGCTTTGAGGATGGCGAGAAGCTCGAGAAAGTTTATGTGGTTGGTCTTCTCGGATGGGGACCAAAGATCTTGGACCGTCAGGCCGTTCATGTGGGCTCCCCAAGCGTAGGTGGAGGAGTCCGTGGTTATGGTTATTGAAGGTAGGGTTGGATGAAATGGAAGACCCCTGCATACGTTCCGGTGAGACGTCCACCATGAGAGGGATTGGTGAACGCTTGACGGTATCGACAGGTACTTTGAGTTGTGGTGATAGAGCGGCTTGAAGGTGTCTATAAACCACCTTTGTAGAACCCGGAGACGCAGCCTGGCGAAGGGGGTCGTGAGAACCGTGGAGGCCATGTGGCCTAAGAGGACTTGAACAGCACGGGCTCGAACCCTCCGGGCGGATCGACATAGGGCGATCTGGTGGCGGAGAGCTAGGAATCTGTCGAGCGGTAACGAGACAGTCTGTATGACGGAGTCGAAGAGAGCTCCGATGAATCGAATTTTGGTCGACGGGGAGAGATTTGACTTCTCGGCATTGAGTTGAAGGCCGAGAGAGTTTAGGAGACGCAGCGTGAAGGAGACGTGGCTTTCGAGAAGTACAGGGTCGGGCCCGACCAGAAGCCAGTCGTCCAGATAAGGAAAGACCGTGATGCCATGCAGCCTGAGGTGGGCCGCTACGGCGGCGACAACTTTGGTAAAGACCCTTGGAGCCGTGACTAGGCCGAAGGGTAAAACGGTAAATTGGTAGGTTTGGTCGAGGACTTTGAAACAGAGGAAACGTCTGTGAGCCTCCCATATCACTACGTGGAAGTAAGCGTCTCGTAAGTCTATGGAGGCAAAGTAGTCTCCCAGCTGCAGCATCGGGAGAATAGAGGCAATAGAGACCATTCTGAATTTGGAAGGGCGAATGAAGATATTGAGGGCCCTTAGGTCTAGAATGGGGCGTAGCCCGCCCCCCCCTCTTCGGGACCGTAAAGTACCTGGAGAAGAAACTTTGTGGGTCCAGTTCGGGAGGAGAGGGACGGATGGCCCCTTTGGCCAGGAGGGCATCGATTTCGGCCAGTATTTCTGGAGAAGGAGTTGAAGAGAGAATGTGACCTGTAGGTGGGAGCTCTGTGAACTCTAAGGCATAGCCCTCTTGGACAATGCGAAGAACCCAAGCATCTGAAGTGATGGACTCCCATTGATTGTAAAAAGGGGGCCAGGCGGTCGGCGAAGGCACAGGAGCGTCGAGGCAGCGTGGGTTCTACATCGGTAGCGGACGAGGAGCTTTGGCAAAAAGGGATGGCGTCAGGTACGCCGGTGAGCCTGTGGAGGAGCGGGAGTGGTTCGACCCCATTGCTTTTGCGGATGAGGCCCCCGACGGGGTTGGTGATGGCTTTGATTGCTCGAGCCCGAGGGGCGCTTGAAAGATTGGTGCCGGAAGGATTGCGGCGGGAAGCGACGGAAGCGATGAGGGAACCAGCGGGTACGCTGTGGCTGCGGTTGGTCGCCACATTTGGACGCAAGAATTTTAAAGTCATGATTGGACTTGAGTTTGTCATCGGTACCGGAATTAAATAGTCCAAGTGCATCAAAGGGGAGGTCCTCAATGACCTGTCTGGAGGATGAGGAGAGACCTGACGACCTCAGCCAGGCGTGGCGACGGATGGCGATCGCGTGGGCAATCATCTTGCCCGCCGTGTCCCCGGTATGTTTCGCCATCTGGATTTGGTGGTGGGCGAGCGAGTCAGCCTCCTGTTGGAGGGTGGTAAGAACGGAGCGGTCTTCGTCCGACAGTTTAGCGAAGAAGGGTTGTGCCTTCTCCCAGATAATCTGCTGGTAGGCACCCATGCAGGCTCCATAGTTTGCCATCCGGCAAAGTAAAAGGGCTCCGGAGTAAAGCTTTCGACCCACAGCGTCGAAGCGCTTCCCTTCTCTGTCGGCCGGAGTGTTCGACTGACGACCTGAGGATTGGGAGGCCTTGACGACCAGGGAGTTGGGGTCGGGGTGGTGTTTCAGCCACTCCAAGGTATCGTCGTCGGTACGGTACCAAGTCTCGATCCTCTTCGAGGTCGGGGGTATGGAGGAAGGGGTTTTCCAGGAGGCCTGGATAACGTCCAAGAGATAAGGCAGGAAAGGGAGTAGCGTGGCCGGCGGAGCTTGGGCCCGCACCCTTTTGAAAACTGGATCAGACACTGCTTTGGAAGTCTGCTTGATCTCCAAACCCAGGGCGTCGGCCATTCTGACCATTTGATCAGAGAAAGCACGAATATTGTCAGTAGGAGAAGGCGGGTCCGCCTCATACGCATCGTGAGGAGGAGAGAGGTCGAGTCCGAGAGAGACTACCGAAGCCGAGAGGACAGAGTCTGGGCGGTCAATGTCAACATCTTCCTCCTCAGCCCCTTGGGGGGACTGAGGGGGAGAAGAAAGCACAGTCTCGGGGGGAGGCATGGCCTCACGGGAAGAGACGGCCGGGAGCCGAGGGTCTTTAGAGGCTGAGGCCTCGGCTGCTCGAGCCAGGCGAGCCGTTTGTCTGCCACGCTCCGGTGTCGAGGTGGGAGGGAAGAGCTGTTGGCGCGATGAGTGAAGCGGTGCAAGAGGCTCCGGCACTGGCACCCTGACCACCGTTTGGGTAGAGTGGTGGGGTGAGTCCTGCAGCTCCCCGTCAGACAGGGGGTGCAAAGGAGATTGAGGAACATCTCTAGGCCTCTGGGCTGGCACAATCGGAGAAGACCTTCTCGAGGAGGTTGCCGAGGAGGACGGCGGGTCCCTCCTTGAGGAAGCCGAAGAAGAGGAGCGCTGAGTCAGCCGTTTTTTTGTCGGTGGTTGCTTGGATGCAACCCTCAAGGATTTGCCTGGTGTTGGAGGAACCACAGCTGAGTCAGATTGCGCTCGACGAGACTCCTCGTGAGCCCTCTTAAAGGCTATTTTGATAGCAGAGGAGGACGGAGGGGAGCCAATACGAGATCGGATCGAGGTCACCGAAGCCAGAGAGCTCGACGTTGAGGAAGGCCCCACCTTTCCGGAGTGGGTCGACACGGTAGCCGTCGTCACAGTACACGGTGGCTTGACCGGTTTAGCGGCCCTGGAGGTCCTAGACGCCCTGGACGAGACCGAGGAGGCTTTAGCTGTCGGAGCCTTAGCTGTTGGCGCCGACATTGCTCTCAGAGCTGAAGACGACGACATACCCGACGTCGACGGAGTCGGTTCTGGCGCGAGAGATCTTTCGTAGAGCGCCGCTCTGAGCCTAGCGGCTCTGTTCTTTCTGGCCTGAGCCGTGAGAGCTAGGCAGAAGCGGCAGGTACCGACCACATGAGCCTCGCCAAGACAGAAGAGACACTTGGCGTGGCCGTCGGAATCAGGAATTTTAGCAGCGCACTGCGTGCAGCGTTTGAAACGAGTAGTAGACATGCGAAGAGTCCGAAGTGAACCTTGCGGCGGAAAAAAAGGAACTGGAGAGCGGGCGCCCGGGGCTGCCTTATATGCCCCTTGGGAAGGGGGGCGTGGTTACCGCCAAAATTTGAACTTCAGCTTGGAAGAGTTTCCGTCGGAACCTGCGCAGGCGCAGCTTCTCCATTAGTGTGCATTCACAGAGTACACGAAGAAAAAACTCTAGTTCTATCTTTTATCCAAAAGCTGAATTGACTCAACTGGTAAGAGGAGCTAATTCATGGCTTGCAAGGCTTAAAGACACTCTTAAATTAAAGGCTTATGATGAAAACTAACCAGAAAAAGGTAAAGTATACATTACCCTTTGCCTAATGTCAAGAACAATACACACAACAGCTCAAAGAAAAAAGACAGGTAGAAAGATGTCAAACAGGATTAACGATGTCTAGATGAAAAAAAGCTATTTCACAATAGCAGTAGGATGTCTTAATATGAGTAATGTATATGTAATTTAGGTAGATTTTATCATCCTTTAGTGAGGAAGTGAGTTTGAAAGCACACATGAAATTTGTTGTTCTTTTCATTCTTCAGGTGTTATTCCTTGCTGTTCCAAAACTATACTGTATTTTGTGGACAGTATGTTGCACTTAAATATCACAACATCTCAACTTGTACAGTTAGTAGTTTAATGGAAGTTCCACTCTACATAAATGAGTAAAAATTGATATCAGATGATATACAAAACAGTCTTCACAAATGCCAAACATTTTATAATCACAAGCTACTGAAATTTCCCATTAACACTCCTGTCCAAGTACATAGAAAAATATGGGTCTTAAAAATTGTCACTTTTGTTCTGTTGTATTTTCAGAATTCCACCAATGTTCTGCACAAGTTCCAATATCGTTGCCTAGAAAATTCATTCACTTTTCCTAATCAGACTCTTATTTTGATGTATGCACATTTTTCAATATATTTTAGAAAAGAAACAGAAAATGATGCTATGTCCACCTGATGACAAAAAAATGAAATACCTGTGTGTGTAAGTTCACATGAGTTTCAGAGATCAAAATGTGATCTTTGTTAATTTCACCCCATTCTTTGGAGAATGCACATCTTCAGCAGTGAAGAGGTGTTGATTGCATCCCCAAGTGAAATGAAAATACAACTGTTTGCAGTCAGTCCTCTATATTTTATTTATTTATTTATTTAAGATACTGTATATACTTGAGTATAAGCCGACGCAAATATTTGCCGAGGCACCTAATTTTACCACAAAAAACTGGGAAAACGTATTGATTTGTGTATAAGACGAGGTGGGAAATGAAGCAACTGTATTGTTAAAGGCTACTGGTAAATTTCAAAAATAAAAATAGATACCAATAAAATTACATTAATTAAGGCATCTGTAGGTTAAATGTTTTTGAATATTCACTTAAAACTGTAATTTAAGGTAAGAGTGTCCAACTCTGATTACATATATACTTGAGTATAAGCCGACCTGAATATAACACGGCCAGGACGCTCACTCGAGTATAAGTTGAAGGAGGCTTTTCCAGCCCTTAAAAGGGTCTGAAAAATTCAGCTTATACTCAAGTATATATGGTATTTTTACCCCACCTTTCTCTGCAAGCAGACTCAAAGCAGCTTACAACATATAAACATACAATACAAAATAAAACATAGTTAAACTCAAATATTTGATAAAACCAACTCCTTCCCCCATATAAACCACTTCAACCTAAAAACATTGGATCTAAAAACTTAGCAGAGCACTACCATATGTGGTTCTAAATTGTTGCTGTTATTATTATTGACACAACGACACAGTTTGACACAGCAAACAAGATAGATATGCTGGATTTTGTATCAAAAAATCACAAGTCAAACACTTCCCAAGTGTTTAGGACTGTGCGATGTATTTTCGGATGATGCATGTAGATCCCAGTAGGGTGGCCTTTTGAAGTTGGCAGATCGTAATTTTGTCAATGTCTATTGTTTCCAAATGCCGGCTGAGATCTCTTGGCATGGGGTCTGACATGGGCCGCTTACTGTGTAAACCAGGGACTTATAAGTAGGGCCACTGGACTATGGTGACTTTTGTGAGTTCTCTTTCTCAGGGCTTGAATGTTGAGTTACTACCTGTGGGCCTGTATCAACGTTTAGCAACGTCTTTATTAATGGTGTCAACCTAGGTGGAGTCCCCACACTACCCTCTCATACCCTCCTAGCCAGTTTGAGAGGAAGTTGTTTTCTCTATTATTTCCTATTGATTCCTGGCAGTAAGGGGCATATATCCAGGTCCTAGAAGACTCTCCAAACCCTAATTTTAAACCTGAGGTTAACATTCATACTTTGCAGTTGCCTCAGAATCCACAGCTTGAAAATAAAGCACACCTTTGGTATCCATTGAGGTTTGTTCCCAGGAACCCCTGTGGATACCAGAATTGTGGGTTCTCATGTCCCATTACATACAAGCCATAGTAAAAAAAAATAGTGTCCTTTATACAAAATGGCAAAATCAAGATTTGCCTTCTGGAATTTTTTTAGGAGGGGGGGAGATATTTTCAAGTTGAAAATATCAAGTTTTGATGATTGAATTCAAAGGTGCAAAACTGAGAAATATTTAAAGCAAAGTCCTCTAAACAACCAGGCACTCCAGACAAGGTAGCATGATCCTTCTCTAATTTAAAATCTGGCATACTTGATACTCAGATTGGCCCTAATACAGATCGACAGTTTGCATTACTATGGAAGTCTTTTAAAACTTCTAATATTGAATGCAAACATCTACCTCACAGAAATATATTTTTGACAAAGAAAAGTCATCAGCTCTAAGAACTATTAAAAATCAATTTTGCAGCTATCTTACTATACCGGAAAGACCAAATTCCAACAAATTACTTCAAAATACAACTGTTATCCAAACTCATTTTTTTCAAATGTACAATGCTGCACAATATTTATACACAGAGGCAAAATGTTAATAATCTTCAGTCTAGAAAACAATAAAAACAAACAAAAAAATACAGACCACAATTTTCTTGCCCACCTACAAAAACAAAGCATTTCAATTCCACTTTTTTTTCTATTAATCTATATATTGTTTGAAGATTGTGTCCTATTCACTATTACAATAATTCTGAAAGGTAGTTATAATTTAAAGTTTTTGTTTCACAGATGTGGAACTGAGGCTGCAAGACACTGAAATGTCCAAGGCCATCCAACAAATTGTACTGAATCTACCTAAAGATTTCAAAAAAAAATTAATCTAAAAACTAAAGTACACTTTTCAGCACAGAAATTATCAATTAAATATCACAATTAGAGTATCACAACTTAATTCCTGCCACACAACCCAAATCAGCAAACCAATTTCTACGCACTTCATCCAGCTAACCTTAATAATGGGTTGCCATGCCAAAGAAGAATTTAAGCTCTCCAAACAAAATTCAGACTATAACATTCCAAGTAAAAGAAAAAGAGCAAACAGTTCAAGTTGATACTTTGTCTTTCTTATTCTGGGAAACAAGGAAAGGGCCACCCAGACCTTGCTTTTGAGCCCAAATAATCAAGCAAGGAGAAGTTTGTGGCTGTAAGAGGAAACGGTACACAAAACAATGCTGATAGTGAATAGTGTGCCTCTTCCAACAACCATTTCAACATTTTCTGATCTGAAAGAATACATCTAGGTTTGCTCTAAACATTTAGGAGTGATCCCAATCAAGTCAGTCAAACTGACTTCTCATTCATGCACTGGAAATGAAGGCCACATCTACATGGATACTTACACCCAAAGGGTGTGTGTTTCTGAGTTGGGTTGCTCCAGGATTTCTCTGAGAATACAGAACAAACCACATAGAAGCATAGAATCATAGAATCATAGAGTTGGAAGAGACCTCATGGGCCATCCAGTCCAACCCCCTGCCAAGAAGCAGGAAATCACATTCAAAGCACCCCCGACAGATGGCCATCCAGCCTCTGTTTAAAAGCCTCCAAAGAAGGAGCCTCCACCACAGTCTGGGGGAGAGAGTTCCACTGCCGAACAGCTCTCACAGTGAGGAAGTTCTTCCTGATGTTCAGGTGGAATCTCCTTTCCTGTAGTTTGAAGCCATTGTTCCGCGTCCTAGTCTGCAGGGCAGCAGAAAACAAGCTTGCTCCCTCCTCCCTATGACTTCCCCTCACATATTTGTACATATTTGTACCACGACTTCAGGTCCACGTAAACAGTGGGTTCGGTTCTTAGATGAAACTAGCTGTAACTGTTTACATATCCATTTCATGTTCCTGGTCTTGGGCAGCCTGGGGATAAGACACAGAATGACACTTAACATCTTCCTCCACATTATTGGAGTGATGTTGTTTGGGGCACAAGGAGAAGCAGAGAAGGAAGGATGGAAAGAAGGTGTGATTCCTGCATTTTCCCCTGTACTTTTCCCTCTTCTGCATTGCTGTGCTACCCTGTATGATGTCATTTTAGGTGACAAGTGACAACCACTGGCCATTCCATGCACAATGGCCACTGCTATGATGACAAGAGAAAGGGAGACAATAAGGGTAGCCATCCAGTTATAATGAACTAGGTTTGGCACCACTAGATGGTCAGAACTCCTTTCCACTTCCACAGAGGCCCAGGGACCAATCCAGAGTTTGACATGACGGATTGGCCCCAGAATATTGTGTCCATGTAGAACTGCCTAAGTCAAGAGACTAGCCTTTATTTTAATGAGATCAAAAGGCAACTAATTTTAGGTAGGATGAAACAGTGATCCCCACCCAAAAACGTTTATTCATTTTAACTTTAGTTTTATTCTGCCTTTCTCCCAATATACGGGTTCAAGACAGCCAAAAGCAGTTCCCTGTGCATCTCACAACCAGCTGCCAAGTTTTAAAAAAACATTTCAATAGACAAAACTTTTTTCACTGAAATCGACAAATCTTGGGTGGATTGTTCAAATAACAGATTATCCCTTGAAAATAAAAAAGTTACTTACTTGTATTAAAAGTTACATATCTGTAGTACCTTCGTGAATAAATCAAACAGTACTGTAGCTTTTTGTTTTAAAAGATTCAAAGGAAAGTCTATAGTATTAGTGAGAAATCAGACCACAAGTACAGAGTCCCGCTTATCTGACTTCCGCTTATCCGGAACACCATATTATCCAACGCCTGCCCTCACTCGCTCACTCTTTCACTCACTCACCAGGCTGGGTCCTGGTTCTGCCCTTGCTGCCGGGACCGGCTTGGTGAGTGGCTAGCGAGTGAGGAAGGGCAGGTGAGCAGCGAAGGAGGAGGATAAGGGAGGCCACCACCGAGAACAAGGGAAGCATGCTGCCTTCTTCACACCCTGACACCAACTCCCACGAGCTCTCCCTCTCTCCCTCCCTCCACCTCCCAGCCTGCCTGCACCACAGGCCATGGTGCCCAGCAAGAAGAACCAGCTGGTCTCCAAAGAGGTGAGCAGGTGCTGGAGGCAAAAGGGACAGGGTCTTGAGGGCAAGGGGCACCTTCAGTCAGGGGGGAAAGAGAAAGGTCTTGGCCGGGCAGGCACACTCTTTCCCTCCCTCCCTCCCTCCCTCCCTCCCTCCCTTGCTTGGGGGCTGCACTACCCCCACTGCTTTTCCTCTTCCTCCCCCCCCCCTCGATAGCCAGCCTGCCGAAGGAGAAGAGGAGGAAGAGGATCACCGGGAGAAGTGGCAGGGGAAACCTGGAAGCCTCGCTTGGAGGCTGCACTGCCCCCACCGCTTCTCCTCTTCCTCCTCCTCCTCTACCTCGATAGCCAGCCAGTTGAGGGAGAGGACGAGGAGGAGGATGAGGAGGAGGAATAACCTCTTCCCCAGCAACAGGGGAAGAGGCTCCTTCTTCTGCCACCCTCCCTATTATCTGTCAGTTTCACTTATCCGACATTCTGCCTGCCAGTTTAAGTTGAATAAGCAAGACTCTACTGTATTAGAGATAACTAGTAGAATGCAACTTATTGAGTTCCTCTCATCATGATATTGGCTAAAATTTCACTTTGCTCAAAGATGGATTTTACACCAAGCATTTATTAGTACAATAATTTTTACATGTACTCCTAGTTTGTAATTATATTTTCCCAAAAAGATAAAAACAAAAATCCATACTGTGGGCTGCTTGGTGTAGTAAACTACTTTTTTAGCTTGACTTGCTGTACACTGTCTACACTGTTTGAGTAGTAACCATTAAGAACCCTTTAGCAGCCATTTACACCTCTTACATGGCCATTAACACCTCAGTAGTTGCCTCTTTTCAAGGCCTTAGAAGGAGGTACTACAATAGAAACATAAAAAGTCTGCCCTCACTCTATGGCTTTATTTACAGAGCATTATATGTAGAGCTACACTTCACACATCATGGTTTCCATAGCCCTTAAAAATAAAATGTACATTGTGGCTTAAGAAATATATACAATATATGCACTGAATTCCTGATAATAATTCTTGGAAACGTAACTGCTCATCTGCCTCTGAGCATGCATGTGCTAGCCATGATAAACTTTGCGTACAAAAACACACACCATGTGTGAAGCGGTTCTTAGTTAAATAACAAGTTAATATCTCCCTATGATAAAGTGTTGCTCTTGCTTTACTTTGAAGGATTCCTCTGGATAAAGAGGCATTAGGCCCAGCTCTTGTATATATATGTGGTTCTAATATTTGTGATCATTTGTATTTTTGCTTCTAAAATTTGCTTTCAGGGAACAACAGAAGAGTTCATTGGGACTCTGCAGAAATGTAAGAGGAAGAAGTTGTCAAAATATCCTCCTTATTTAGATGTAATAATATATCGCATTTACTCAAATGTAATATGCATCTTTTTTGGCTCTCTGCCTTTTCTTTCAGACTCCTTGAGGTAAGGGTTTCCTGATGTTATTCTCTCCACTGCTGGAAGATTTGGTGATCTAACACTTTTTATTTTTTAAGAAAGAATTCTAAGCACACAGCAATACCTTTTGGGAACAAATTACAACGAGGGGACTTTTCTCTGAGAATTACATTCACCAGAAAAAAAATTTGGGGGGGGGGGTGGTTTCAGGGTCTTGAAAATTGAGGTGCGCATTAGATTCTATGGCGCACTAGATTCAAGTAAATACGGGTACTTCTCAAGTACTGAGTAGGTTTTTTAGGAATTTTGGTAGGTCCAGTCTACACACAGACTACTTCTTAAGATCTGTCATTCATTTCCTAGAAGGGAAATCATATCTCTTATGCACAACTAAATAGCAGGTATAACAATGAAAGTAGTAATTCTCGTAATTGCTAGCAACATGACTCCATACTAGGAAATTGATAGCTACTTTTTCATGTCTTCTTTCCTTTATAGATTTTCTATACTGCCCCTAGCTCTAACTACTCCCTGAATCAGGAGCAACTGTTTTCTGAAGGTGCATTCTAGACTGTAGAATTAATATAGCATGGCACTGTTTTAACTGCCATGGTTCAATGCTATGGAATCATGGCAGTTGTAGTTTGGTGAGGTGCCAACACTCTTTGGCAGAGAAGGCTAAAGACCTTGTAAAACTACAAGTATTATGATTCTATAGCACTGAGCTACAGACACAAAAGTGGTGTCAAACTGCATTAATTATACAGTATAGCTGCACCGTCAGTCTATCACTACACATGAATGCCATTGATATACTCATGCAAGTACACATGTATGAATCTACATAATTTGCAAAAAGATATTTTCCTATTTAATTGTAAATGAGAACTCAGAACCTTCCTAGTTCTGTATTTCTGAGGTGGTATTTTATTTATTTTAAGAAAAAAGATCACAATTTCCATGAAGGCATATTTTGCATGAATTACTCTGAAGAAATAAATTGTAACATAAAAAGCCGTTTTTAGTTACCTCAAATCCCCAAGCAAAGACACCAAGTATTTCATTCTAACAGTAGGTCCTCCACTGCTTAATATGCAACTATAAGCCGTAACAATGAAGCTTTGAGTTTTCTGTATCAGAGTGCATGACATTTTAAAGAGCATCAGAGGACAGCAAAAAGGAAAGGTCCCTGATCAGAGAAAATGACAATAAAAAATGGGCAGCGGGAGAGTCAAAGGAAGGAATGGAAGGAAGGGAGGCAGGGAATGGTAGTAAGAGATGGATTTGAATAATTTCACACACTTTTGTTACCATTTTCATTGCTGACCGTGTTACTCTCTTGCAGCAATGACAGAATGTTTTATGAAAGGCATATCATGGCATAAACGTTTGTGGACTTGAGACTATGTCTTCAGAGATATGTGATATTATACTGATTTGGAGTTATATGCATTTGTGGGTAAGAAATGTGAGGAGTGAAGTCAGAAAAAAATAAAACACAGAAGTACAATTTGTGTTAATTAGCCTATTTACAGAGTCCATTTACATTGCATATGTAGGGCCCTACCTAGTAAATAACACATTTTCGCTTATTCATGTAGTTTATGTTAATTACAGAAAGATACCTCTTATTATCCAACCCTTATTTGACATGTGTTTGAAATCCAGTCCTCATTATGATTTTCCAACATTTCTGTTTTTCTGTTTAGCATTTACTTCTAAAAGTAAAATCAGAACTTGTGTGATTACTGTGAAGGTTGAATGGATGAAATACAGAACTAAAATAGTAATTATTTTCCAAACAAAAGACAACAGTTAATATTTATACCAAATGTGGTAAATGGTTTGAGGAAAACTCACAATACCAGAGTTCATAATTTCACTTTGAACAGCAAAAGCGAGCTTCTTCAGTCTGTGGGTAACCAGGTTACCCTCACCTCAATTTCCTTAGCGCCAATGTGATTGATACCCAGCAGAGTCTTTCGACCTCATCACTTCCAGTTGTATGCCGGTTTCTCTTCACTTTTGCCACAGAGCCTGCCGCTCCCATCTCACAACGTACACCAACTTCTACTGGGGCTCCATGGAAAAAGTGAAGAAGAACCGACGGACACCACCGCCATGGCAACACAGGAAGCTTCCCATGTTGCCTAAGGAACAATGGGGGAAGCCGGATGGTGGACAGCACACTTCCTCCTGTGGAATGGGATTAGGAAGCCAGGCAGTGTGGGGTGGGGCAATGGGTTCCCCATGCCCCCAGCCAGGCCCTGACGGATTCACCACAATCTATGGCAAATCCTTTACTTAATGTGATATCTTGTTAACTTGGCCAGACTCCTTTCAGAAAACCAGGATATAGAATCCAAAAAACTGCGTATCTCCACCCAGGAAACAGGCACAATACATACAGCTTTCTTTGGCATGAGGATTCACTTCATTGAGTGAATCCCTCTACACTCAATGAGGACCAGTTGTCCTATAGGTTAGAGGAGGACATCAGCTAAGTCAGAGGTCCTAAAATGTTTTAAGCAGAAGGCTAGTTCATGTCCCCCAGACTGTTTGGGGTGGGTAGGGGACTATAGTTTTGTTTTTTTTAAGCATGAACAATTCCTATGCGCACTGCACATATCTTATTTGTAGTGCACAAAAACATGAAAGACCATACAATATTTAAAATGAAGAACAATTTTAACCAACATAAGCTTGCCAGTATTTCAACTAGCACTAACCTTGCCAAATGAAGCCTATGAAATGCTGTTTTTCGTCTAGCAAGAATTTATCTGAAATACTTGAGCATTCCCCTCTTTCCCAAATGAAAGAAGATTAGACCTTCTACCTTGCATCATCTACTTAGTGCATGGAAGGGTGAGCAAAATTTGGATACAGACTGAATACTTCCCATTAGCTCCCACTATACTGACTATGGCACTGTACTTATTTTCATTTCCCATGGATTTTCAGTATTCTTAGTCTTAGGCATCTTTCATTAATTAGTATATTCCAATTTGAGGTTGTTAACATTAATCATTAATTATTAATATTAAACAAGTATCTACATATTTCAGATGGTGATTTCAATGTGCAAAGAAAAGAGAACTGGAGGGCAGCTATATATGTATCCTGTCAGAAGTTAAAAGGTATCTGCCTCAATAGATAATGAATGTTTTCATTAAGTAAAATATTAATGATAACCTTTCATATACATTAAAATGTATGTGATGGTATTTTACAAAAAAGACTAAGGAATTGTATGAACACTTCCTTTGTAAACAAGACAGCTCTGTTACGTCTTTATCTGCATGCCAGTTTTTTAAAGGATCTGTCCTACTTCCACACCAAAATTATAATGTTCTATTTCATAAAAAGACACTGAAACATAAAATGAGCTGACATCAAAATATAACAAGGAAGCAAAGATAAATTAAAGGAATTCTTTGGTTCTTTCAATAACTAATCAGAGATATATAGAAAGGGACCTTTTAAGTTTAATGATACCTGCTCATTAAATGATGCTAAACACTGAAATACCATGAACAGCAGGGAATTTCAGTTTACATTAGAGAAAAAAAATAAAAGGCTAAAAATGACTGAAGTTGGTCAGTTCAAGCTGATAGGGCACTTCAAATGAATAACGACAGAATAAAAGAGACACTCTAGGTTAAATTGGGTTCTCCTATGCCTTTCCTTGAAAGTTCTTAACTTCATTTTTTTTAATTAACTAACCTGCAAAAAATAAAATAAAAATCAAAGGCATGAATAGGAGTAAAGTTAAACAAGCAACTGCACTTCACAGTAAGTTTACCCATTAAATAGGAGATAAAACCTTAACGTAAGAAAAAAGATGGCGGATTTAGACTGTGCATTAGCTTCTAGCCTAGCCAAAGAAAAGAAATAGCTTTCCCATGAATGAGCATTACATTATATCCCAGTGCTAAACGGGATTCTTATAGTATTTGGAAAGATAGTCCCTCCAAGATACTGAAAAATATTATGCCTATTTATTTGGTATTTGGCTCCTTTATTTAAAATAATAGAAAATATTTATTTATGACACATACTGGTGTATATATAGAAAAAAAAAGAACTTGGAGGAAAGTGATCTGGTAAATAAACAATTTGTTATTCTTTTAATTGACTTCTTTCTATATTATGCTGCCTTTGCAGAATATTACAATGATCAACCATAGAAAGTAACCTGTACTATATTATATATATTTCTTTTATTTGGCAAAAAAGGAAACAAATTGGAACAAGGGGGAGTCTGTTTCTTCAAAAGGTTATTCAACCATGTTAATGGGTGATAAATTCTATGTGTGCATCTAAATAAAAATGTAGTATTCCTGAGCATGTTAAGACTATCTTTCAAGAAACATACCATTTCAATAGCCTGATTTATTGCAGGTCAGTCTATTGAAAACATAATGACAATTATTCATCCAAAGCTGAGTATCTTTAAGGTCAATTTATTTCAATAGGAAAGATAATCAGGTGCATTTCTCCACTGAAATCAGAAATAGTCATAGATCATCCTTTAGTGTTATACCTATTTACTTTTTATACTATTTTCAGCATTGCAAACCCCAACAATGCACACACACAAAAAGAATTGTTCAAATTTGCAAGACTTTAATTATATTGGCAAATAAACCCTGTGATAAGTTTGTTTTAGGGTCAACACTGGTCAGAACACACAATGGCAACCAATTCATCTGTTAAAATAGGTATACCTGGGTGGTGGTGTTTTAAAGACTCACATATGTTATACTGAGGGCCAGCATGGTGTTGTGGTTTCAGTGTTGATTATGACTCTAGGACAGGCATGGGCAAACTAAGGCCTGTGGGCCTGACACTGCCCTCTGGGCCCTTGTTTCCAGTCCTCAAAATTTCCCCCATTCTCTGGGCATAAGTATGTGGCGGCCTGCTGCGTCCTTATGCCAAAAGGACAAAGGAGGACGGCATGTGGCAGCTGGGAGCCTTCTAGAGTGCTCTCATTCACTGTGTGCCTTCCTCGGGCCCTCCTCCGGGCATAAGAACAGGATGAGTGGCCCTGTCCCTATGCCGGAAGTAGCCCAGGATGGGGGAGGAAGCAGACAGCAGGCAAAGTGATTTCAAAGGTGCCTCACCTGCCGTTGCCTCTGCCTTCTCCTAGTGTCAGAATGAGGTGGGGCCCCGTCCTGATGCCATGAAAAGCCTGGCCCAGGCAAAGAAGCAAGCGGCAGGCGAAGTGACTCCAAAGCCACCTCGCCTGCCATTGCCTCTCCTTTCTCCCGGTGTCAGGATGAGATGAAGCCCCATCCTGATGCCAGGAGAAGCCCAACCTGGGCAAAGAGGCAAGCGGTGCATGAAGCGGCTCTATAGCCACCTCGCCCACCTCTTCCTCCTCCTGGCATCAGGACGAAGTAAGGCCCAGTGTTGATGCTGGCAGAAGGGAGAAGCAAGTGGGGACCAGGGGACCTGCAAAGCCTCACCTTCCTCCCAGCATAAGGATGGGGCAAGCAGCCCCATCCTTATGCCGAGAGGAAAATTTGAGGATGATCCGCCCCTGGCTCTGCCCCCTGGCTGGCCCCGCAATGTGGCCCCAGGACAAAAAAGTTGTCTGCTGTAGGAGATCAGGGATCAAGTCCTGTGGAAATTCACTGGGTAATCTTGCGCAAATCACATTTTTTGAGGGCTTGTCTACATAAGTCCAAAAACCCATACTCTGTGCAAATGGACCATTGACGATCCACATGGATAAGTCAAGGGATAGTTCAAATTTTGCTTGAAAATCCAGAATGTCTGAGCTTCAGGAGATCCTATTAATTTGCAATAGATTTGTTACACACCAGGCAATTACACTCTATGTAATAGCTACTGCTATGTTTTATCTGCAGCGTGCAAGAAATAGAGAAGAAGTTATGCCAAAAAAAATTAATTCTTTTTTCCATTTATTTTAAGTCAAACCATGCATGTGGGCACCAAGTTTGATTTTTTTCTTTAAAAAATAACTCTTCTCCCTAATTAATACAAAATATATAAATGCTATTTCTAATCTTTGTGGTAATTATAGTAGATCTGGTGGCTAATCAGTAGAAATATTTCTCCTTAAATATGGAAGAATGCCAAAAAAATAAAATTGTAATTACAGCTTGCAATTTTTGACAGCTACTAGTTACTTAGTCGTTTATAGTAATGATACAAGTACAAAGAATTCACTTCTATTTTTATGAAAAGTAAATCTTCTATGTGCATGGGTTTAAGTACAGAGAGACAGTGTGGTGTAGTGGTTTGAGTGCTGAAAACAGGTTCTGAATCTCCTGCCGGCCATGTCTGCCCACTAGGTGACCTTAGGCATCACCTTCATTCAGAAGAAGACAAAAGCAAACCTTCTTTGAAAAAGTATTGACAAGAAAAGTCTGTGATAGGTTCACCTTATGTATGTTGACTTATGATTGATCTCTCAAATTCTATGGCATTTTCTTAGGCATGCAATACTCAGAGGTAAAGTTGCCAATTACGCTTGTGCAAGGTTTCTTAAGCCCTTTCTTTAAACCCAGCTTCTCTCTAAAGACAAAAGGAAAAGGATCCCAGGAAGTGAGGTTTCTTAAGCACTTTCTTTAAACCCAGGTTTTCTCTAAAGACAAAAGGAAAAGGATCCCAGGAAGTGATGTTTTTTTTAACCCTTTCTTTAAACCCAGGTTTCCTCTAAAGACAGAAGGGAAAGGATCCCAGGAAGTGAGAATATAAGGACAAATGATGCCTAAAATGACAATAAGGGAAGCCTGGGAAGAACCTTCCATTGCCGCCAGTGAGCCAGATTAAAAACAAATCTTTCAACTTCCTGGCTCAAACATGGATTTCTGTCCTCCTGGATTCAAGGAGCTTCTATAAAATGGATCAGGACCCCCACTGAAATCTGGGACACTGAAACGGATCGCGGTTTACCCAGATTGCACAAGCCTGCTGCCAATTCCTTCCTTTGAAATATAGCATCTATCTCATGGTATTTGTTGAGTGGTCTCCTATCCAAGTTCTAGAATCATAGAATCATAGAATAGTAGAGTTGGAAGAGACCTCATGGGCCATCCAGTCCAACCCCCTGCCAAGAAGCAGGAAATCGCATTCAAAGCACCCCCGACAGATGGCCATCCAGCCTCTGCTTTAAAGCCTCCAAAGAAGGAGCCTCCACCACAGTCCGGGGGAGAGAGTTCCACTGCCAAACAGCCCTCACAGTGAGGAAGTTCTTCCTGATGTTCAGGTGGAATCTTCTTTCCTGTAGTTTGAAGCCATTGTTCCGCGTCCTAGTCTGCAGGGCAGCAGAAAACAAGCTTGCTCCCTCCTCCCTATGACTTCCCTTCATGTATTTACATGGCTATCATGTCTCCTCTCAGCCTTCTCTTCTGCAGGCTAAACATGCTTGTCAACATCTCCCTTCAATTGCGGTGCTCAGAATTGGACACAGTATTCCAGGTGTGGACTGACCAAGGCAGAATAGAGGGTTGGCATGACTTCCCTGGATCTAGATGCTATACCCCTATTGATGCAGGCCAAAATCCTGTTGGCTTTCTTAGCAGCCGCATCACATTGTAGGCTCATATTTAACTTGTTGTACATGAGGACTCCAAGATCTTTTTCACACGTACTGCTGTCAAGCCAGGCATCCCCCATTCTGTATCTTTGCATTCCATTTTTTCTGCCAAAGTGAAGTATCTTGCATTTGTCCCTGTTGAACTTCATTTTATTAGTTTCGGCCCATCTCTCTAGTCTGTCAAGATCGTTTTAAATTCTGCTCCTGTCTTCTGGAGTGTTAGCTATCGCTCCCAGTTTGGTATCATCTGCAAACTTGATGATCGTGCCTTCTAACCCTTCGTCTAAGTCGTTAATAAATATATTGAACAGAATCGGGCCCAGGATGGAGCCCTAGGGCACTCCACTCGTCACTTCTTTCCAAGATGAAGACGATGCATTGGTGAGCACCCTTTGGGTTCGTTCGCTTAGCCAACTACAGATCCACCCAACCGTAGTTTTGTCTAGCCCACATTTTACTAGTTTGTTTGCCAGAAGGTCGTGGGGGACTTTGTCGAAGGCCTTACTGAAATCCAGGTAGGCTACATCTACAGCATTCCCTGTATCAACTCAATTCGTAACTCTATCGAAAAAAGGGATCAGATTAGTCTGGCATGACTTGTTTTTGGTAAATCCGTGTTGGCTATTAGCAATGACTGCATTTGTTTCTAGATGTTTGCAGACCACTTCCTTAATGATCTTTTCCAGAATCTTGCCTGGTATCGACGTGAGGCTGACCGGACGGTAATTGTTTGGGTTGTTCTTTTTTCCCTTCTTGAAGATAGGGACCACATTCACCCTCCTCCAATCTGCTGGGACTTCTCCTGTTCTAACCAGGGCTGATCCCGCTTAGCACCCACAATCAGACAGGATCTGCTCCCTGAGACAATGGCCTCTTAACAAATGTAATGCTAGCTATTGTTAGCTTGTGATTGTGATTCCAGGAGAAAAAAACGAGATTCCAAGAGAGAGACACAGCAATAAGATATTTGAAAAAATACTTTTTTTCAGGAGGTTTGCCGAGAGCAAGAGAGTGACAAAAGAGAGAAAGACAGAGAATGAGTGAGACTTTAGAAGTCTCATTACGTAACTGAAGTGTATAAATCAAAACATCTGTGCTAGAGAACACAGTTGTAAGATCAGATGGAACCAATCTTCCTGTTATATGCATTTGCTATATTTTACCTTTTGTGACCCCCACTCCATTGTGGTTTTAGTCTGGGATCTGGGATCTAATTAGTTTCCTGCTTTGTGAACAAACTATGTTTTACATAAATAAATCAGGGACAGGGACTTCTGGAACATGCTGATTTTCTTACACAAAAGACACAAAGCATGCATGTTTGTTATTCAACACAGCTTGTGCACAAGAAACCATGGTTTATTGTTATACTGTGATGTTGTCTCATAATGACAATATTCTACAATGCATAGAAAATGCTGACAGATTTATGTAATGTAATATTTGCATATATTATACTGAATTTGAGATATTTTGGAATTCTTTCACATTAAAAGATTTGTCATTTAGACAATTCATCTAATAAACATAGCAAATTTGTTTTTAATATTTTACTAACACTTCTAGCTATGCTCTAGTGAAACACATGACACCATGGTCATAGTAAATTAACTAAATAACAGAAGGCATTCAAGCCACGGTAGAATCTAATATAGACAGAGAAAGGGGGAAAAAACTACATAATTGAATCTTTCTCCCACAACTGGCATATCAGGTATTTAATGTGATACTACAATTGATCTTAGTCTGTAGGCTGAAAACTATTAATGTGATACAACAAAGGAACCTATAATAAGTGAACAGTTTTATACAAGTCCTGAAATCCAGAGTGAGGGCATTACCTGCCATATGGCATATAATTTTCAAGAATGCCTGAGCCATTAACCCAGTTGTATACCTAACAATAAGCATTAATTTATGCAAGACATAACAGCAGCATCTCTCAACAGTCCAAAATTAAAGCATAGTGAACCATATTTTCAGAGACATGCAATGAAATGCATTTTATAATATGTATAAATATAATAAATATAACTATTCTAAACTGAGACTAAGCTGTCATTATTTTCCCAGTTAGCATTACAATCTATAAAATAATGCAATGACATTTAATTATGTTTCACTAACTAATTATGTCTGTATTATTATACTTGTTACTATTCATTTGAATGTTATTATTTACATTTGAATTATTTGAATTTTCCATTATTTAATTTACAGTACAATTCCATACATGTTTACTATTCAACTGAAATGTTTATGATTAAATGCTGAATGTATTTAGAGCCAGTATGGTATAGTGGTTTGAGTGTTACAACAAGCTTCACCTGCCTTCATTGAAGAAACAGAGGGGTGAGGGGGCAAATCCATCACTCTGCATGTTGCTCCCTCACAGTGACGTTTCCCCATCACACATGGGAAGTGTTGCCCGAGTGGTCAGATTAGATGTTGGCTTCATTGGAGTCAGCACAACATGGGCAGGCTCCAGTGTTTGGAGAGAAGTATTATACGATGTTTCCACTCCACTTTTGGACAGGGCATCCACCAGAAGTCCAGCAATATCATGGGATGGATAGCGTGCCCATCCATCACTTGACTGGTGGAGCATCATCATAAGACGTTTCCCAAGCCTTGGACTGCAACTCTGGAAACAGGTTTTGAATCCCAATCAGCCATGAAAACTCACTGGGTGACCTTGGAAAAATCACATTTTCTCAGCCTCATAGGAAGGCAATGGTAACCTTCCTCTCTAACCAAATCTTGTCAAGAAACTGTGTGCCAGCTTTTCCTTAGAGTTGATATATGTCAGGAACATCGTGGAGGCATTTGATAACAATAAAATGTGTATCATGTATAGAACTCCACTTTAACATTGAATGGTCTACTTGGATGATACCTTATCTAGTTTACTATTATAAACTAAACTGTTCTTAACCTTTCAAGACCTCAGGACATAGGTCTCAAACTATTTATGATTGGAATGCTTTTTTTACTTAACAGAAGCAAACCTTTTTTAACATTACATCTATGTTCTCCTTGCCTTGTATATGTATGTGCAAGTTGCATGACAACTTATGGCGACCTCATGACTTTTATAGAATTTTCCAGGGCAAGAAAGACTCAGAGGTGGTTTGTCGGTCCCTTCCTCTGAAATGTAGCTTGCAGCACCAACATCAACCTAATTCATAGTCCAACTGAGTTTGGAAACACTCACTGAAAGAGTTCTAGGTTCGGAATACTGTACTCAGCTTACTATTCATATTACTTAGATGAGTGGTTCACAACCTTTGGTCCTCCAGGTGTTTTGAACTTCAGCTACCACAATTCTAAGCATCTGGTAACCTGGCTCGGATTTCTTGGAGTTGAAGTTCAAAACACCGAGAGGACCAAAGGTTGGGAACCACTGACTTAGAACAAGATAAAGCTTCAAAATAACAATCAACTGGGGCAACCAATTTTCCTGAATACCCAACCTGACTGTCATTTTAAGACCAATATAAGACTGTTGTGAGGTGTGATGATAAATACCAGAAATGATGAAATGGTTTTAAACATCAAACACATTAACTGAGAATAGGCTTATCTGTGGGTATTGAGCAGTTAAAGAGAGTAGAGTTATAACCTGAAAGTCCTCTTTGTGATCATCCCAAAAACCCCGACTGCCATTGTTGACCAGATATTGGATTAGAACAAGGGTGAAAATTGCATGACTCCAGAATTTTGTTGAACTGCAACACCCTATATATCTCCCAATGGACTATGACGGGTCATAGTTTCTGAGAGTCAATGTACAGCAACATCTGGAGGACCACAGTATACCTTGGACATTAATGCTTCAGATTGTCTTTGTTATTTCATAATTCATCACTTTTTATAAAACAAAGAGAAGAATGGCAAAACATCATGAGTTCAAGCTAGATGTTCTATACTAGGTACATATTCTTTCGAATAAAGATGGGCCCTAACAAGAACACCTTGGTAAGTAAGCTTGCCTATTTTACAACATACTGCAAGAAACACTCGCTTTTACACACTCTATATGCATCTGCATGGCAGGTGGTGCACAGGGATAGACATATTGGACAGGAAATGAGGATAAGATAAAATTCATTGAGCAAATGGCTTAGAAGCTTCAAAGCATACCTCTTCCTCAAGTGTTCTGTCTATATAACAAGTCTAAAAATAAAGAATACTAGGGCTACACCATTCAAAGAAGATACGATAGCATCTGCCTTCTGCAGCATACATGAATATGAGGACCTAAAGCAAAATTTACATTTGCAGTGTCACATCACTGAAAAAATTAAGCTTTCTGGTTCTTTAGAAACTCTTCTTTTAGTTATTTTTATAAGGACTGTGCTGAATTTTTATTGCTTTCAAATTTTGCATCCTTGAAATGATTTAAAAGGATGAATTCAACCTGGTATAAAAAGCAGTTAATGTTATGACTATAACAGAAATACAAGTAGTGATCCTATTTATTTAGACTGGTAAGGAGATGTTAAGTAAGGAAATACAAATAGCTGTTGAAACTGTATAAAGGAGCTCTCATTAAATTTTTAAAATGCTATAAAAATGAAAACTAATTGATATTATAGCTGTATTCTTAAACTCGTAACAGATTTATTTTGATAGAGAATGAACTCACATATTCAAAGAGATGTCACATTTCCATTTTCATAAAACAGGCAGGACAACAAAAGGCCCCACTCATTTCAAAATTGAAATGGGTTGATTTTATAGTGTACAGCACATTAAAAGCCAGCTACAGTCAGCCTTCCACATTGGCAGCCTTACCTTCCATGAATATGATTATTCATGGATTATTTGCCGCCGCCTCCACTGTTGCCCTAAGGACTGCAAGCTTCATAAGACTGAGAAAAAATTGCAAACACATGATGAGGCTTGTAAGTCCCTATTAAAAATGGCATAAGGCAGCAGCACATGCAGTAAGGGGGGAAGGCCAGTAGGGGCAGGTATGGGAGAACTGAAGAAAATTGAGTTTGCTGGCTGCCTGAAAACAAGTGAGACACACATGGATGGCAGCAACAGCAAGTGCAAGCCCGATACAGGACTATTGCCCAACTGCCTGTCCTAGCTGCAGGCTGGAGGGACAGCGGAAGTGTATAGCCTGCTCCTCCTCTTGCTGCTGCAAGTATTGGCTGTGCCATATGAGGATCAGTTGGCGAAGGCTCTGGGCCAAAAAACTCACCTCCACAGCTTTCATGACCCAGTTAGGAGGTGGGGGCAGCATGGGTATGTGGGTGGGAAGGGGGGGAGCAGGCAAGTGCAGCACAGCCCAGGCCCTTTCACTCAATGGTGCCACTTGGTCAGGAAAAAACAAGGGAAGGCAGATCCTATGCAAGGGCATGAACACACAGCAACTAACTCCAACCTCAATTGAAAGAGGCATTGTCCTGTGGGGCCATATTTTTAGCACAGAAAGTGTCAGAAAACAACAAGTTAGGCAACAAGTAATCTTATAAAGCACCAATGAACTACAGAAAAAATGACAAGGTATATAATGAAATACACCTTAAAATTAACTCTACTACTTCTGCACATAGAGAAGAAAAATTCTCTCTACACACTTTAATTTACTTGCACATGCATACTCTCCCTGTTCTAGAGAAGGACCTGAAGGTTCTGTTCTAACATTCCTTCTGAAGATTTATAATAAATTCTGGATAATGAAAAACAGGCATATAAACAATATTCTTGAACATGATCTACAATTTAGCCTCAGTGTTTTCTCCCTATAGGAATGGGGTTCCAGCCTCGTTGCATTTCCACATGGCTCTACAACTGCTAGGCCTATAATAATACTTGTATCTTCCTGTGTTTGTCAGGCACAAAATGTAAAAATTTAAGATAAAAACTGCAGGAGACAGAAGTAGAAAATAAAGGACTGAGTCGGCTGAAGGCAGGTTTCACACTTTCGAACAGAAGAAGTTGCTACAACTGATTCAAACTTAATGTTTTCCTCATGGGTGGATACATCTGAAAAATATTACTTACTAATGATGTGCAGGCTTTTTGTCACAGTGTGTGACTCAGCTGGACTCTTGAAAGCGTTTACCACATATTGGCAGTCAGTGAAAGTTGTCTGTCACTTTAGAGACCTCACCCACTTCCAAACTGCCTCTTGTAGCTTTCTTTTCTTTTGTCATCTGCCTGGCTCCACATCCTCACTTTGTCAATTACTTTGGAAAGAGTCCCAGGCTTTTCAGACAGGCCCCTGACAAATTTGAGTAGTTCTTCTCGAATGGTACAATAAATCAATAGAGAACAATAGGGAATAAGATTTATTCTAGGGAATGGGAAGACCCTTGGTCATGCTGGAAAAGCAAAGTTCTCATTTTCCTGAGTTCCAGCATTCTGACCAATTGTCTTCCATTCCTTCTTCTTATTTGCAGAATGACCAAGAAGTTATTTGAAAATTTCTAAAAAATCACTGAATGTTTCTCCTGGTGAAACAAGAAAAGTGTTTTCTGATAACTACTGCTGAAGTTGAAGATGCTGTAAATATCTCTGATACGCACCTCATGCGGTTTCTCAGACATACCCTGAAATTACAGTATTGCCTTGTTCTCCAGACTATGACTTTGGAGAACAGAGTTCTAATTTCTGATCAGCCATGGAAACCTACGGGATGACTTTCAACAAGTCACTCTGTCACAACTTCAGAGGAAGGCAAACGCACATACACATACTCCAAACATTCTTGACAAGAAAAGGCTGTGATAGGTTCATCTTATGGTAGCCATAGATCAGAAATGACTTGAACATACACAACAACATCAACAACTATAATTAGAACTAACAATTAGATTTTGACTTAGATAATACAAAAAGCCAGGCTGGTCTAGTGGTTTGAGTGCTGGACTTGTAATCTTTTTTTTTTCATGTCAGGAACAACTTGTGTGAAGTCTTGGCTCTGCCCTTCCTCTTTTTTAGTACCCCTGTTTAGGTTTTCCTTTTGTAATGTATTGTTTTAAGCTATCTTACAATAATCCCAGATGGAGTTAACCCTTTATTCATCTTGTTTCCAGTAAACTCATTTGGTTATCTTTTCACCTTGCCTAAAGTGCCTCTGTATGTTAAGGGTCTTGATCTTAATAGAACGTATACCAATAGCCCCCGAGTAAAGCCAGACTCTATAGTTCTCCCATCACAAGTTGCTTCTGATGTGAGATAATTGGCCATCTGCATGAATGCTGCCCAGGGGACACACACGTTTGATGTTTTACCATCCTTGAGGGAGGCTTCTCCCATGTCCCCACATAGGGAGCTGGAGCTGACAGAGGAGCTCACGCGTTCTCCCCGGATTCAAACTGCCGACCTGTTGGTCTGCAGTCTTTCTAGCACAAGGGTTTGACTCACTCTGAAAGACCAGAGTTTAAATTTCTGCTCTGTCATGAAAATGCCCTTTGTGACGCTAAGCAAGTCACATTTGGTTAGACCAGGGGTCCCCAAACTTTTTAAACAGGGGGCCAGTTCACGGTCCCTCAGATCCCTGGAGGGCTGGACTGTAGTTAAAAAACCTATGAACAAACTCCTATGCACACTACACACATCTTATTTTGAAGTTAAATAAAATAAAATGGGAAAAATACAGCCTCAATGTTAATAATAATAATAATAATAATAATAATAATAATAATAATAATAATAATGGTTGGAAGAGACCCCTTGGGCCATTTAGTCAAACCCCCTTCTGCCTTTGTGCACCAAAAGCACTAGCAAAGCACCCCTAACAGATGGCCACCCAGACTCAATGTTAATAATAATAATAATAATAATAATAATAATAATAATAATAATAATAATAATAAAAGAGGATTGGAAGAGACCCCTTGGGCCATTTAGTCCAACTGCTTCTGCCTTTGTGCACCAAAAGCACAAACAAAGCACTCCTTAATAATTAATTATTAATTAAGTAATAATTAAAATACTGTTATAAACTCAAGTAAAGCTTTGGAAGGCACGCACAGGGCGAGGGAGGAACCAGGAAAGGCGTGTGCGGCGCAAGTGAGGAGGGAAAGGTGTGCACCTTTCCCTCCCTCTCCTTGACGGAGGAGTGGAGGAGGGAGCTGCCACTGCAGGGGCTGGAGAAATGGCTTTGATGGGCCGCATGTGGCCCGTGGGCCATAGTTTGGGGACCCCTGGGTTAGACTAAGAGGAAAACAATGGTAAACCTCTGAAACATCTTGCCAAGAACACCCTATGATACAGTAACCATAAGTCTACTTGAAGTGACTATATGTGAGAAAGGAGATTTCACCTTTCTTAGCAGAAATGTGTATTCTTCATCACTCTTACCACATTGTTTCCTAAAACAATACATGACATTTTCTGATTTCTCAGCAGTAGGCCAGATGCCATGTGGATATTATGTCCTGGGTTCAACCTATTCCCCCAAGCAATGGTGGAAAGAGCCCTCTCTGAAACCCAAGAGTGCCACTGCCAGTTTAAGTGGACAGTACTGGATCAACAATATTGAGTGAAATGGACCAGCTCACACTCTTTTCCTGCTTTCTTAAATTGTTCTACTTATAAATGGCTCAATAAAATACTGTCCAACAATTTATTATATTGATGTACCGTATTGATTTACTTGAGTCTAATGTGCACCTTTTTTTGCCTAAATTACATTGCCAAAATTGAAGTGCACATTAGATTTGATGGCATGTTAGAATTATGCACATAAACCCACCTGCATGAAAAGGCCTGGAGGGACACTGAGCCCTGGAGGTTGGACAGGGAAGCAGGGGGCCAAGAGAGTACTCCTGGCAGCAGTAGTGGCCTCAGGACTTCATGGCATCTAGAGAAAAAGGAGGAGCACCTGGTTGGCAACCCTGTCATTCCGACCACTTAGCTGGAAAGGGGGTGTGAGGCCTTCAGGCTTCTTTGGCCAAAGAAGCAGAAAGTGTTGCCTTAACTGCCTCCCTCTGGAACAGAGCTTGGCCATACATCCTGCCTCCCAGGTGGCCCTCAGGATCTCTTATTCACCCTTCCCTCCACCCCACCCTCAGAGGTTCAGTATAGCGTGGTTCTCAAATGGCCTCATTCGTAAGGCCTTCAAAATAATCTTCTCTGTTTTGAAGGAGGAACCACAGCCTCAGCCTGATGGAGGGGTATGGCTTCCAAACTGGTTTCATTCACGCTGCCTATTCCCTGACACGCTATATCTGCACCTTGCATTAAATTGCAAATCCTTTTTTTTTGTAATGTGCACATTCAAAATTGAGGTGTGCATTACATTAAATGGTGCATTAAACTTGAGTAAATACAGTAATATTTACTTTTCACTGTTGCTGGACATTGTATTTTACATTTGATTCCATTCATCAAAACTGCACAACAGCATTAAAATGTCACAATTGTGCTGATGAGGTGTTGGTGCTACTAATGGAGACAAAATTAAATATTAAACAAAGTAATTATTATTTGAGCTTTGAGCTTAAAAAACCAACATACTCCACTAATATTTTAAAAGTTGGTGTAGCATTCTTGCCCCTGGGCCAAACAAATGTGTCTATTCCACTGATTTCAATGTAATGTTCCTGCCTGAAAAAACCCAGCAAAGATTAGATAGTATGTATAATTGAACTAGGTTTTCTATCTTTCTAATTACTAAAGCTCCCTTTTTTCTTTTACAACACAAACACGTTGAACAAAACCCAGACTGTGGAGACTTCTAGGACCACATATTTCAAGATTTAAATTGTAGAATTAGGGAAGAACCAACTTATGAACTTTGAGCTGCTATACATGAACAGTGTATTGACCATGTTATCACAATGACCCCATGCCTTGGTATTTCATAAATAGCACTGGGAAGACACGGGGCAGGGATTGGCAACATTTTTGTTTAGTTTTGTAAGAATATGGGCAGAATAAGGCATAATAACAAAAAATAACAAAAATGTAGAGAATTAAAAACACATATTCTATTAATCTCTCCAAACAAATCACAGACTATACTTCAAAAATATTGCAGGACTATCAGGTAATCCTTTTTCGTTTAGATTCAGTAAGGTTCAGTGACAACATCCATCTTCCTTTTCTCTGTAAATTCTCAGTCCTTAGTTTAGCTAAATTATTCTGTTACTTTTATATGCAAATTTTCCACCAAAACATTTAACAATTTACTTATTTTTTGTACATTTAAACTGTGGACTGGGAAAGAAATGTCAATTTACATATAATTAATAAAACTGGATCCATGTTGTGGAACCAAATATTAACATGGTTTGTTAGTGGTACTTCTATCTTGAACCAAGTTTTTAAAATATCGCATTACAACAAAAAAAACGTTTCTGAGAAAAGAAAAGATTAACACATACACAAACTCCCTAGAAATAAATGAAGCACACATATTTTTAAAGTGTATGTTACCATTTTCCATGCCAATGTGCACATACTTTCCACCACTACGATTTTTGTTCGTATTTTAACAGGTGAAAGTAATTAGATTGAAAATTATTGCACTGTGAATGGTCATGCTTGGGGGGGGGGGGAGGGGAGAAAATGAATTTCACAGACACTAAAATAAAATAGAAACCAAGCAAAGCTATCTGTTTACTATCAATACACAGTTGACAACAACAAAAAAGGGAACAAGGGGGGTCGATATCTTATCAAATGCTGTCATCTGATGTAAACGAAAAACACATTTTGAGATTTCAGTTACACAGAATACATAAAAGTGGATGGCACAAAATAATATATTATGCTTTTAGAAATAAGTAGCCAAAGGGCATAGCAATGTATAGATGCTCTGAACAGGGTAAAATTATAAGTATTGTAGCAATAGCTACACAATTCCTAACTATTTGCTATTGTTGTTTTATTCACATTAAAAAGTAGAAAAAGTCTGTGCAAGTATCACAAGGCCAAGGTGTTCTGTAATACAGAGAGCAAGCTGAGAGTTACTTTTTGTTAAGACAAGGTAGCAAGTAACAGGAGATTACTCTGATTTAGATGCTGGAAAATGAGTACTGAGGAAGAACTGATTAAATGAGACTAGATAAAGAAACAGTCCAAACTGGTGTATAGCAGTTTCCTCATCTATACATTAAAACATTTGTAAGGTAGGCAGGAAAGATTATTTCAAGCACCAGTTAAAGATTAATTGCCACTGAGGTAATCTAACAATGTGTGCCACATTATGTACTTATTTTTTTCCATTTCAAACTGAGAGTTGCTTACATTGTAAAATATATCACACAAGAACATTTTAATTACAGTGTACCAGATTATATCGTATTTTTTGTGCCAGCACGTAGAATAACACTCTGTATTTACTGGCCATAAACAGAAGGCTAGGATTGCAGTCAAGAGAAGGAATAAGTGTACCACCTGTGGATACAAGCGTATCACCACCACCACCACCAAACACACACATTCTCTCATGTCACCCTCGAATCTCTAATATTTTGGCACAAACACTTTTGAAAGATCACTGGTTGAAAATCTTTTTTTAAATGTGTTTGTGCTTTCAAGTCACCTCATGACTACTTCATAGGGTTTTCTTAAGCAAGGAATAGTCAAGAGGTGGTTTTACATGGTCCATAGCATCCGGTATTCACTGGCAGTCTCTTCAAGTACTAACCAGTTGGCCCTGCTTAGCTTCCAGGATCAAGATCTGGTGCTTTATTCCTCTTTTATTTTAAAAAAATTGAACTTGGAAGAATTTTAAAATTTGTTCCAACGATTCTTCAGAGACAATGCCCATGATCATTTTATTGCCTTACTGGATGATAGTATGTGCCAGTGTAACGTATTTTCCCTTTCGAGCAACATCTCAACACTGTCCTGGTGAGGGCTCCATTGTATTTTATATACTGTCCTCCCATTGCCTTAATGAGGGTTTTTGGGTATTTTTTTGCTGCTAAAATACTGATATTTTCAGACTGTCCTGGGAATGGAGCTCTAAAACAAGCCCCTTCTCTCCCCCTTCAGTATTGGAAAAGGAGAATGATGCTTCTTCCTACCGCTGCTGCACTCTAAGGCTTTAAGAAAGCCTCAGGAGTAAGCAAACTAGACTCTGCTCTTCGGAACTGCAGTTGTACTAAAACAAAGATGTGCTGGTTTTCTAGGTTCTCTGAACCCTATCACAACTCTGTGAACAATCTCCATTCTACTCCCAATCTCCCCTCTCCTGATGAACACAGGTTTTGGTTTAGCTACAAAGCCTGGAGAAAATGTATTGATTTGTTCTGTGATAAATTTCCAATTTTCACAACTCTTCTAGAAAAGACTGCTAGAGTATTGATCAATAATGATAATAAATCCAGAAGTCTTTCTAAAATTAAGAGAATTGCTTTCTTCTTCTCAATATAAGCTATGCAAAAATATTAACTAAACCACTCAGCTTGTTAGATTGCAGAAATAAAAAATATGTAATACTAAGAGAGATCTTTGTTGTTAATTGCCATCAAGTCAACTTCCACCTATTAATGGGATGTCTCCAAGTCACCAGATCTGCTCACGACAGAGACATGGCATCGTTGACTAAAATCTACCCACCCACCAACAATCAAGAATTAAATACCATACTAATCTGGAATTTAAAAAGTCATTGTTTAGAAATATAGGAAATATCTTCAAAAAATTAAGATATTCTCTGTATTTTTGACTGGATCTAAAGAGGTCCTCTATATACACAAAATTCTTCATACAGACATTGATGGCTGGTGACATGGATATAAAAATGCTGGCAAAACATATTTCTTCAATTCTAACACTAATTTTTTATGATTTTAGAAGGTATTTATTGGAGAGATATGTAAGATTTCTTTCTTTTTAAATAATTTTTATTAAGAGAAGTCTTTATTACAAATAGGTATGTATGTATAAATATAAAAAGAGATAGAAACAAAAAGGGGGAGATTGGGTGAAAAAATAGGAAAAAAAGGGGAGGGAAGAAAAAGTTAGGGGTAGGGAAGTAGATAGGGGGTGATTATGGGTAATGAGAGAAGGGGAGAGGTAAGGGGGGTTGGGGGTTAAGGTTAAAAGTGTGGAGGTTATGGGGTAGGGAGAAAAGAATTATAATAGAGCTTGACTTCCACTTCACATCTGAAGGGGTTGATTTTCTTGGGTGTCTTTCTTTCGCTTTTTTCTTTCATTCGCTTCTTTGATCGTAGCTTTCTCTCTGTAGTTCTTTCGTCTCGGTATGAATGGGTATTTTGCCGTGTTTTCCATTTTTCTTGTTATATTCTGTTTTACCTTATACAAGTTTATTTATTTACTACTTTATTTATATTTTTTATTTTGCAATCTTGCTTGTGTTTAGATATCTTTCTACCTGTTGCCAAACAGTTTCTTTTTTATTGTTGCCAATCAGTTTCTGTTTTTATTGAATTTTGTTTTGGGCATTGAATTTTGCCAATTTTTGTAAGCCGCCTTGAACCCCTTTGGGTGAGAAAATTGGGGTTAAAATGTTGTAAATAAATAAATAATAAATTAATTAATTAATATACTTTCAAATAAGGACATGTGAGCGTGTTTTTAAACAGCGTGTAGTTAAGTTCTATACTTTAAGTCTGGTTATTCAACTGCAATGAGATTTATGTTTGTGGCCAGGTAATTCTGTCATGGAATAAAAAGAAATGTTCACAGGCACTTAAAAAGCAAACTACTGGAAGCAACATCCATTGAAAGGTAGAGATTTGACTCCAGTGGAAAAACCAAAGCTTACTCTGAACTTAAATTCATAGTTCCTGGCACTGACAGTGGGACCAAGGCCAAACAAGTTGGTCAGAGTCTGGAGCTCCATAAGACTAATCAGAAATGGCAACTTTCCATGTCTTCCACCATGTGGATGCCTGAAACCTTAATGAAGACTTGCATAGCTCCTACCTAGGAAATGTCAAACACTGAAGGAAGAGTCTACTCAGTGCTCGTTGTCAAAACAAATCAGGTAAAGTGTATTTCTCCCTAGTTAGAAGACCTTACTTTTACAGCCTCAGAAATTGCTGAACACAGTTACACAGGAAGCTAAAGATAAAAGACACCCCAAAAACAAGGAGAATGTGCAACATTCCCCCTCCCAGCACATGCACTGACATTATGAAAGAAAATCCTATCTTCCTGAGTTTAACAAAATGAAAGAAAACATAATTCTGAAAGCTGTTAAAGAGATACCATGGAAAGTTTTCTGACTTGCTGTTCACAAAGAGTTCAAGAGAAAACAGGAAGATGCTCGCCACACACCTTACAACATGTGTATGCATTCATAAATCTTCTCGAAAGGAGAAATAGGAAAAGAACTCCTTGATTATTTCTAAATTTTGCTATGTAAAATAGACAAAAGATCATGACTTGAGAGAGCATGAAGAAGAAAGAATTAATTGCAAGTTATTTAACAGATGAGTTGTGGAAAGCATAATGGCCTGAATCCAACTGTTAATTCAAACTAGAGTAGATTCACTAAAACAACTCAGCATACCTAAATGTTGACTCGGAAAGGCTATTTTAGTTGGAACTAACAGTTGAACCTAATTCTAAGGAACCCTGGCAGCATGTGCTCACAAGTAGTTTTCTCTTGATTTTCAACGTAGCAGTTCCCAACAGCCTAAGATTTTTATATCTTACCACATGGTTTTGTGGTTCAGCACTGAAAGCTACTGTAAGAAATAAATCTGATGTGAGTTCAATTATGACAGTAGCCAGTATATCACCAAATAATGTTCTGGTTGATATGCTTATAAACTACTGTCTAGGGACAATTAGACAACTGATGCTTAGAAAAGAATTCCACTTGGATTCCTCCACAGTGCTTCAGCATGGAGAAATGTAATTTATAAAGTATTTCCTAGTGTATTCAATAAACTACCATATTAAGTGTCTTCAAAATAATGATGAATGGAGTCTTAGCAGTTTCAAGATAGTACTTTGCCATTTTTGCATTTTAAAGTACATAATTATAAAGCACAATCAAATCTCCTATTAAAGCACAAATAAAAAGGGTATTGGAAAGAATTCATTCTGAGATTTTAAAAAACAAATTAACAAGATTTCATGTTTGCTTTTCTTTCATTGTGGATTTTCACTGTGGATTTATTGTCCTGGTGGCGCAATGGGTAAAACCCTTGTGCCAGCAGGACTGCTGACTGGCAGTTCGAAGCCAGTTCGAATCCAGGGAGGTTGGCAGTTCGAATCCAGGGAGACCAGGTGAGCTGCCTCTGTCAGCTCCAGCTCCTCATGTGGGGAATTGAGAGAAGCCTCCCACAAGGATGGTCAATCATCAAACATCCGGGTATCCCCTGGGCAACGTCCTTCTCTCATACCAGAAGTGACTTGCAGTCTCTCAAGTCATTCCTGACACGAAAAAAACCCCTACGATATCTTCCAAAATGCTGCACAAACTGGATCTAAACATCATGTTTATATAAACATCCAGATATATTTAAGTAATATGAAATTATTAATTATGGACTATGTTTCTTGACTTTCTTACCATAGCACATGCAACTGGATATTTGTGTTGAATGTCTAGTATGAGGGAGGGCACAGCCACTGCTGTTATTCTAGCATAAGGTTAACCACACAACCAGGCACCATTCAAACCAAGCAAATTTTGTTTTCACAGATGAAATATTTCAGAAGCTTTCTCCCTGGGGGATAAGATTGCAAGAACATCAGCACTGTTTTCAGATATTTTCCACATTCTGGTCATTATTTGCATAATTTGCACAAAGATATTTTTCATAAAAATACAACATCTGTTTACAGAGACCCTCCCCTTTGCACAAAACCCACTATTTTTGCTATTCCTGCTCAAAAAGTATGGTAATTTCCAAAGAGGTAGCCATGTTAGTTTTCTGCTAAAAACTAAACGAAGAACACTACTATTGTTGCTCTTGTACAGGGCAAAAAATGGGAGAGTTGCTTTATGAGTTATCTTGCCATACTGAGGCAGTATTTCTTCTTCAGAATGAGAAGCTCTTTACTTCTCTTAATTGAGATATTACCACAATAACTAGCTAGATGCTACTCCAAGCTGCTTTCACACTCATGTCTTTTCATACATGTATTCTCTCTCAGGCGCATCTTCTCATCATACAGTAGATTCTTGATATCTGCTAGGGCTTGGTTCCAGGACCCCAGTGGATACAATGCTCTATTTCTATTATAAAATTGTTTGCCTTATATATAAAATGCAAAAATAAATGTTTGTTTTTTGGCTCTTAGGATGCAAGGGTGTAATATTTTCAAGGAAGATAGTTAAATCCATGAATACAAGATCTGTGGATATGGAGGGCCAAATGTATATTACCGTATATTACATGTCAGTTGAAAAATTGTGTGCACAAAGTTTGTGCAATAAGCTTTTTCACAGTTTTGTGACAGTTTGTCATGACTGTCTTAACTGGGGAAAATTGGACGTTTTGTCAATCACTCTCATATTTTATAAAGTAAAGAAACAAATTATAGACTAGCATGGTAGTTTGTTGTGAGAGACTGCCATGGGGTTGTCAGCTCTACTTGCACAATCTAACTGTTCATATATCTTATACATTCAATCACTCAATGCTTCTACACCAGGGATATAGTAATGCAAATAGAAGTCATACATGGCTTCCTAAGTCCGTTCTCCAGCAATGCTAGAGCTTCCCATGTTCTCCTCTTTGAGAAATGTTCCTGCTTAGAAAATCATTCTCTGGAAGCATCTCAGGCACACATTTTTTGGCTAAAGCATTTTAAGCCCCCAGCATGCTTTGAAAACTGGAGGTAGCAAACTCAATGTTGTTGTAAATGAGTATGGTCCCCAAAACTGCTTGTGGTTAGCACTTAATGTTTAGTTATCACATGTGTTCATAAAATGACACTACGATTTAACATTACATGTTTAGTGCCTCTGAACTGTAGTTATTCAATGCTGTATAATCACTGCAGTCCCATTTTAAACCAAATTCTAAAACTGACCAATTTAATGAAGGCTTTATTTATTGGACAGTGTGTTAAATGTATATTTCAAATTTCACTGTACAACATTTCGATCTACCAGAACAGCTGTACATGGCCCATGTGGCCTCTGGCAATGATGGTGGGGGACACAACCACAATGGAGGAGAAGTCACCTCCTGTTGAAACATAGAATCATAGAATAGTAGAGTTGGAAGAGACCTCATGGGCCATTCAGTCCAACCCCCGCCAAGAAGCAGCAAATTGCACTCAAAGCACCCCTGACAGATGGCCATCCAGCCTCTGCTTAAAAGCCTCCAAAGAAGGAGCCTCAACCACACTCCGGGGCAGAGAGTTCCACTGCCGAACAGCTCTCACAGTGCGGAAGTTCTTCCTGATGTTCAGGTGAAATCTCTTTTCTCTGGTGGTGGAAGATGTTGGACACTTCTGCATACTTATTATTTAATTCTGGTCATGCATCCACTGATCAATCAGTGCTGTTGGCTATAAAACGGTGATTCTCAACCTGGGGTCCCCAGATTTTTTTGGCCTACAACTCCCAGAAATCCCAGCCAGTTTACCAGCTGTTAGGATTTCTGGGAGTTGAAGGCCAAAAGCATCTGGAGACCCCAGGGTTGAGAACCACTGTTGTAAAATAAGCCTAATGTACTCTAAATAATATAAAAAGACAGTACATAATTGTTTTATTTCCCATTTTCTACATTATCATATCTATATCTCAATTGCTTTGGCCCTACCATTGTTCAACAAGACAACTTAATTGTCAAAATGAATCCACCATCTTATCCAGTGATGCAAAGGAAAGTTGACTCATTAAAAATTGGGCAGCTGTGCAATGCATTTCTTCCAATTCCAAAAAGTAAAAGCATAGGTAGAGTAACAAAGAGCCTGCAAAACAACTGGTAGCTTCTGAAGCAAAACCTTCAATCTATACTTGCATTCCATACTTGTGAGATTTCATGATCCATCTGCACAGCATAAGCACTTAAAAATTTCCTTGTAGTCAAGGGGGCTGGTGGATTGATTCCCTTGAAGTTGTATGACCTAATCAAGTCAATATAGACAGGACAATTTGGTTCTTCTGTTTTTAATGCCCTATTAAAATTATACTTCATGTTATTCAAGGCTTTGCTAAGGTTTCATATAAAATAAAGAAAGAATTCCACAGATTTATAACTGAAAGCATAATGGTTTAAAAATCAACAATGCCAGCTCACCAAAACTTCAAAACAAAGTTCTGTTCCTGTAATTTGTATTACTCATTTTCTGTGAATCAAGACTATTGTGCACATTTTTTTCTAGTCTACAGTAGTTCCGTTTCCGTAATGTAGACATATGCTTTCGTCTGAGGAACTGAACTTTTCACACCCTCAAAACCCACAAAATCAGATGGTCTGTGGTTTGTGCAGCTGGCGCACTGTACTCTTACAGGGCAATGTCATATGAAAAATATTTCAGTTCCTAAGCCCCAAACAAAGTCAGTCATTAATGAAGTGCAGGCAGTACAATGAGATCATATAAAGTATGGATTTCAACAACTACAGTAGAAACACTGAATGAACACTGAACAAAAACACACATCAAATTCCTTCTGCCAGAAAGGGGATGATTGAAAAGCAATGTCTTCTTGGATTTAGCGTTTGCTTTGAAAATAAGTAACCGCGACCCCAGAATACATGCTAGTGAAAGTGTTAGCAGACTAAACAATCACAGCTTGGCACAGTAAAACCAGTAAATAATTTCAGACATCCTCTTTACATTAGAGAATGTCTTACCCTAATAGGAAAATATCAAGTCACACAAAGATTTTCTAATGCTACATATGGAATCTGCTTACTTAACAAAATAATCTGTCACCAACCAAAATATGCACTTGAAACAAATCTTGGAACAGAGGTTTATCAAATTAACTGCGGAAAGAAACAGAAAATGAAACAACTTTGTTACAATGATGTGAAATACTGTTTTAGGTATAACTTTAAGACACAGGGGTTTTATTGATTATTATTTACACCTTCATAATTTTCATCTTGCCTCATTTACTGGTCGTCATATTTTCTAAGATAAAATATTAGAACTGATCATTAGAATGATTATTTAGTGATTGCTGGCTATTTTACCCAAGTCCTTTCATTCACCCTACAGGGTCCAATTTCATCTTTCCATGAAGCAAAACAGGGCATGCTGAATTGTTGATATAGGTTTATCTGAAACTAGAGTTGTGCTGAGAAGCAAAATCTTACTCAGGTACTATAAATTTTTATTTGTATAACACAAAACAGCTCAATTCAGAAGATGCACTGTGATGAAATGTTGAGTTGTGCTGAGAATGTAAAAAGTTTGAAGATTAGTGCTAACTGAACTTGTCTTATCTGACATCTGGGTAAACTTTGCAAGATAGAAATGGAAGTATTCTGCATGCAACAAAATAGGAGGCAACACAGAAATCTGAATAATGTTGTTAATCCTCTCAAACACTCAAGAGAACATCTGAGTTGGGATGAAGGCACTAACACTGGGTTCAATATACTTGTTTTTAATTCCTCCATTACTATATATTTTATATACACATTCATAAAAAAACAATAAAACAAATCTATACACTTGTATATATACAAAGGTTGGTGCAATACTATCCATTATCTACACAATAGTCCCTTCCTTCCTCCCATCCCTCCTGTTTTGGTAACTTTCCATCCGTTGGGTTGGAGACATTCATATGCAGTTCTGTTCTACCCTCCTATTACATTATTTTTATATTCTTTCTTCTGGTCTAATAGTTATTCATTAGTATATATTTGAAAGACAACTCTAAACCACAATTCTATCACATGCTATATACTATGAACTGGTAGCAACTGAGCTTTCCATTGTTTAAAGAAATACTTGGCTTGGGAATGACAGCACTACAAAAAAAATTATCTACTCAAGAGTCAAATTTCACCACGCATGTCTAGGAAAGTATTTCATAACTTTTATTTTAAAAAGAAAATGTGAATCATTTTCAGCAAAATGATTTGCACTTATTTAAGCCACCTAAGAAATCACCAGAATCCTTACATAGCAAATATTTACCACTCTTGGAACCTTTTCAAATGCATGCAATTCTACTTCTTCATTAACCATTCCATCATTGGAACGAATGTCTAGATGTACATATTCACAAGGACTTACCTATTCCTGTTGCTGCTTCTCTTTTTTCAAGCAATTTCACGTCAGGAAAAACATGAAACTATTCTAATACTCTGCTGCATTGTTTTCATCAGCTGCATTATGAATACTTCCACTCTACACAAGCACTTCCTATTTATACATGAAGAGGTAATATTCGCTTTAAAAGCTGTGGTTACTTTTAAGTGCATAGATTTTCATCAGAAAACAGTATGCACTACAACACAGGGACAAAGTTTGACAGCAGTGACTAACCCAGCGTGTTTCTTCATGCTGTCCTTGGCAAACTGCCTCTTCAACCCTCCAAAAGGAGGAATGTAGCTAAATAGGAATTCATCTTGTGGTAAAGCAAAAGCTCTCACCATCAGAAAAATGGACAGACACAAATGCCATTCCAATGCCAACTATTTTTTGCCCAAGCAGACAGAAGTTGTTATCCTTCAGGACTAAGATATTTTGCATCTATTAGAATCATGGGTGATGGGAAGGAGAAAGATAATTAAATTTGTTACAATATCATTGAGAATCTTAATAGTCATTGCACTTATTTGGTGGCAAAAACCACTGATTGAAAAACAACTTGCTTTCAAGTAAAGACATTTATTAAGAGTACAGCTGCAGTCCTGTACAGACTCACTTGACACAGTAAGCTTTGACCACAGTTCTTTGGAAATAACGTAATTGAGCACATCTAAATAAACATGCACAGGATAGGAATGTAAAATCATGGTATAAAATCCTACTGACAGTCCCGAACCAGAAAGGATCAATTGAATTGATGGGATTTATATGTTGACATAACATCTAGCAATTGAATCAATGGGTTTATTATTTTTGGAACTATCAACTGGAGCTAGGCACGTGAGACAAACTATACTTGTCAATGAAAACTACAGGAATTTCCGTTAAGATTTCAAGTAGTATATAACACACTAGCGTATATACTCTGCATTTTCCCGGTGTAGTGGGACACCTACCTGCCTGCCTGCATGACTGCCTATTTTCATCCCTTCTTTTTCTTTCCTTCCCTTCCCCAATACTTTTCCCCCTTTCCTTTCTCTTCTTGCCTTCCCTTTTTTCTTTTTTCTTTCTTTCCCTTTCTTCTTTCCACTCATATCTCACAATGCCTCCATGGTAACACTCTGGCAAGGACAGGCTCTCTTTGTGGCTCTTTCCTCCCTTCTTCCCTTCCCCTCATACACATGTCACCTGTCTTTCCCAGTGACATCACAGAGGGCCACTTCACCTAGCAACAGCAATCCAGTGACATTACAGAGGGCCACCTCACCTAGCAACAGATTTTGTGGTACAAACAGACAGACAGACAAACATACATATTTGACTGGTATACACACACACACACACACACACACACACACACACACACATACACACACAAACATTCACATACATACACATACATATCCTGGAATACACTAGCATTTTAATTATGATTTAATTGTACAAAGTAGTTCTGATAAAAAATAGCAGCTAGGGTTATTTACTTATACATGTGGAGGAAAGATTTTTTTCACTTGCTTCGACTTACCTTATGATTTCCATTTTGTGGTCAAACATATAAATCTATGTTTTAGAAAGTATGCCGGAGATGGCTAGAGAAGCAGGGTTTTCTCATTTCTCCCTTTTTTTCTGTTTTGTGGTTCACATATGTTCAGCAAGGGATTCTAAAAACAACTGCTTTTTACCTTGCCTATTAGGCATACTAGAACCAGCTATAGTATGATCTAATTATTTCCCCCAAATCAAGCTTTATTGTGTTATCTAATAATAATAATAATAACAACAACAACAACAACAACAACAGGAAAAACTCAGCCGCTATCAGGACCTCAAGATTGAACTTCAAAGACTCTGGCAGAAACCAGTGCAGGTGGTCCCGGTGGTGATCGGCACACTGGGTGCCATGCCAAAAGATCTCAGCCAGCATTTGGAAACAATAGACATTGACAAAATTACGATCTGCCAACTGCAAAAGGCCACCCTACTGGGATCTGCACGTATCATCCGAAAATACATCACACAGTCCTAAACACTTGGGAAGTGTTTGACTTGTGATTTTGTGATATAAAATCCAGCATGTCTATCTTGCTTGCTGTGTCATACAATAAAATAATAATAATAATAATAATAATAATAATAATAATAATAATAATAATAATAATTCTTTATTTATACCCTGCCCCATCTCCCAACAAGGAACTTGGAATGGATTACAGTCATAAAAACATAGTAGATAACATAAAACAAAATAAGTAACATATCAAATTTTTAAAAATCGTGAAATTAACACAATACAATCAATGCATTAATAGGCAATTACTACCCTGTTTCCCCTAAAATAAGACATCCTCAGAAAATAAGACCTAGTAGAGGTTTTGCTGAATTGCCAAATATAAGGCCTCCCCGAAAGTAAGACCTAGTAAAGTTTTGTTTGGAAGCATGCAGGATCGGTAAATGTACATACCATAGATTGTTGTACATGGAAATAAAGGTAGTAACAAGAAATAATAATAATATAATAATAACTTTATTCTTGTATCCCACCTCCATCTCCCAGAAGGGACTCAGGGCAGCTTATTTATTTTATTTATTTACGGTATTTATATTCCGCCCTTCTCACCCCCAAGGGGACTCAGGGCGGATTACAATGAACACATATATGGCAAACATTCAATGCCAACAGACAAACAACATATATAGACAGACACAGAGGCATTTAACATTTTTTTTCCAGCTTCACGATTCCGGCCACAGGGGAGCTGTTGCTTCACTGTCCAGTAGTGGCTGTACTTCCTCATTCCATTCCTCGCGTTTTGCTGGCAATTTTATGATGTTGTAAATTACTTAAATTAGCCTCCCGCATAAAGCGTACCTAAATTTCCCTAATTGACAGATGCAACTGTCTTTCGTGGCTGCATAGGTCAACAGCAAGCCAGGCTATTTAATGGTTGGGGGCTTAACCCGACCCGGGCTTCGAACTCATGACCTCTCGGTCAGTAATGATTTATTACTGGCCCTTACACAGGGACAAGCCCAACAATAATATAAATTTACATACGAACAGAAATTTAAAACAGTAATTTAAAAACAGTATAGCAATAAAATATAATATAGAAATTCTTGAAAGGATTCACAGTTTGGTTATGCTGGTTTGTGATGACAACTACTGTACAGTAGATAATAAATTTTCATTTATTAAAAATTCAACCATAAATGTGAATTCTTCTTTGTGGAAAAATAAGACATCCCCTGAAAATAAGACCTAGTGCATCTTTGAGAGCAAAAATTAATATAAGACACTGTCTTATTTTCGGGGAAACAGGGTATATAAAACAATTTTTTTATGTCAGGAGCGATTTGAGAAACTGCAAGTTTCTTCTGGTGTGTGAGAATTGACCGTCTACAAGGATATGGATTCGAAATGGCAACCTTCAAGTCAGCTACCCAAAATCAAGCCAGCAGTCTTGCCGGCAGAAAGGTTTAACCCTGGGGACTCCCATATATATATATATATACACACACACACACACACACACACACACACACATACACACACACAATGTGAACAACATTTAGGGTTTGAACCATTGCACTAATAAAGATAAGCCACCAAATCCGTTTGATGGTTATTAAGAATTCTTATATTTCGCCATTGTCAAGAGCCTGTTTAAAAAGACACGTTTTCAATTCCTTCCTAAAGGACATGAGTGTGAGTGCTTGCCTAATCTCTCTGGGGAGGGTGTTCCAAAGCTGGGGGCCACTACCGAGAAGACCCTCTCCCTCATCCTCACCAACCACACTTGTGACAGAGGTGGGGCCATAAAGAGGGCCTCCCCGGTGGATCTTAAGGCCCAAACTGGTTCATAAGGGAAGATGTGCTCGCGTTAATAGACTGGACCCAATTGTGTAGGGCTTTGTAGGTAACCTGCACTTTGAACTGGGCCCATAAGCACAGTGAAGCTGTTTTAATATGGGGTAGTATGTTCCCCATAGCTCGCTCCTGGCAGCAGCCTGGCTGCAGATCTTTATGCTAATTGGAGCTTCTGAGCTGTCTTCAGAGGCAGCCCCCTGTAGAGTGCATTGCAGTAATCCATATGAGATGTAACTCAAGCATGGACTACCATGGACTTACTAGGGATGGTAGATATAGAAAGTGACAAAAACAAGGAGATTCTATTTAACTTCCTGGCTACTGCAGCTAGAATAGTTTATGCCAGGAACTGGAGACAAACAGAAACACCGAAAAAAGAAGACTGGTTACACAAAGTGCTAGAGATTATGAATATGGACCGACTTACATATTGGTTAACGCCCAACCACGGCTTACCCAAAAAAGGAACTAACTGGGACCTTGTAAAAGACTATTTGAAACAGATGAATATAGACCTCATTTGTTGAAACCATACAATCTCAAGGAATAGAAGAAGACAGTGGGGAAGTAGAACTGAAACAAGAATATGGACTGAAATCAACTATAGGACTATCAAAGTAAGAAGGAAGTCAACAAACTTTTTTTTAACTTTTTTATTTTATCATTTTTTTCTATATATATATATATATCGCTTCTGTTAGAATTTACTATTGTTAGATAGTACTTCCTTTTCAAATATATACTTTTGTGTGTGTGTGTGTGTGTGTGTGTGTGTATATATATATATATATATATATATAATCTCCCCCTTTTTTTCCTTTCTTTCCCTTCCCGCTTTCGCTTAGCCTCTCTTTTTCCTTATATTCCTACTTTCTATACAACCAAAATGTTCTCACTCTTTCGTTGTAATCTTATTTTATTTTATTAGATTAAAATACCCAATAAATATATATTTTTTTAAAAAAGCATGGACTACCAAGACCAAATCTGGCAGAAATACTGCTGCAATCCAAGACTAGAAGTCTGTGCTTTTTTCATCTTCCTTCATCATCCTCACAATACTGTATCTGCTAAAGGAACTTCTACCAAGGCAGCAAATAATGAGGAAGCCAGGGTCTGAAGAAGAATAAGGTCTTACTCATACTCATAAGGATCTTCCTTCTCACAGACTTTGTTAATTGAGGTGTGCTTCTTCATCAAATCAGTCAGAGATGATTTGATGCCTACTGATATTATAATCCTTGAAATACTTCTAGGCCCCATTTAAACAAGGTTTGTATTATTGTTTTTAGGGTTTTCAAGTGAACTGCTGACAGTTTGAGAGTTTTATAACTTTGAATATTATGAAAAAGCAGAAAACTTACATTCAGAATAAATCAGTTGCACTTAGGTCTCGCTAAAATTACTGTAAAAGCAAATAATGAAATAAAGTTCCAATGATTCCAATTGGAAGAATGGGTTCCTAAACCTACACACCTGGCAGTACCAGAGTGAGGAATTTGTTCAGAGTGCATTTGTAAGCTGCTTAATGAAATCTGTATTACTGAAACAAGGGCCAGAATACAGTTATCTACACCATATGATCAATTTTCTCCCAAAGATAATGAAAATTCACATTTTCTTAGGGAGAGAATTAAACCTTGCTAAAATCAAAGTAAATTTTATATAGTAGATGCTTACAACTAAAAAAAACTGTTTAGGGTATTTCTAATAGACCTTGACCCTGCCTCAAAATACATTCATTGATTTTCTTGTTGGTGTGTCCTCTAAATTAAGCATACTGGCTATGCAAACTTATTGAGAGACTGAAGTATTCATTAGAGATTTTATTTTAATTGATATTTAAATGGAACAAAGAATATATACACATCACACCATAATAGGGAATATATCAAATCTGGCAATGTTTGCTAATGTGATATATTAAAGTATCAAAATTTAGTGTTAGCATCAACTTTATTTAACACCAATGAATACATCGGAGAAGAAAGTCAACAGTATGTGAACAAACTGAACAAATGGGGCTAAATTTGAATACGTTAGCAAACATCTAATGAAGGTTTAATAGAAGTGAGTCTTTTGGTTGGTGGAAAATATTTCATTTTTTTTACTAAAAACAATGAAAAATCTGAAAGCCATTAATACAACAGTCAACCTAGTCATAGTGCCAAACAAGAGTTTAGAAAATATTTGGTAATAGATATAATAGAAAGATTACTACAACTACCACTTATATCAGATAATATTACAGATCTACAATAATTACGTTAGCTTTAAAGTAGTAATTGCAAGACTACATTTGGAGTGTTTACTTATCAATTAAGTGCTAAATAAAGAACCAATTTAAGAGGCATTTTTGTTAATAAAGGAATTTCCCATGAGTTTGTGTTTGTAGAAAAGCAGGAAGACTGTTTGTGAACCACTAATATCAAAAATAAGAAATTAGAAAACCACTGTGTCAAAACTCAATCCCTTATAGATACACACACATAAAAATTATTGAATATCCATATCTAGTTCCTTCTATTTCTCCACCTTTTACTCATTATTGTATTGCTGGACCTAAAAATACTTAGATGTTATGAACAAAAACCTAGTTTAAAATTTGTATAACTTCTCCTCCTCCAGTATTGACCATTAGGTGCAAGTAAACAGTAAATGGACCTTCCATTTGCCTCTTTGAAAGTAAGAAAAGAAACACTGTGATACATTCTTTTCCAGTATGTAAGAGGTAACATCCTATATGTTTGGGTTGCTCCTCCCACTTGCGCCTATAGGCAGGAATTTATGGAGGGGAAAATAACCCTCTGCCCTTTGAATAGAAGGAGCCAATCCCTAAAGGCCAGTCGCTAAAACAGCCAAAGAGATATGGAATAAAATACACTCCTATTTCAAAACACAAAAGGACATTTAGTGTTCTAAGATTTCAGCCATGAATAAAGGGTAACATGTAAAAGAACAAGTATAATGTGTGAATAGGCCATAACTATTCAATCATTAACACAAATACAGTAGAGTCTCACTTATCCAAGCCTCGCTTATCCAAGCCTCTGGATTATCCAAGCCATTTTTATAGTCAATATTTTCAATATATCGTGGTATCTTGGTGCTAAATTCGTAAATACAGTAATTACAACATAACATTACTGCGTATTGAACTACTTTTTCTGTCAAATTTGTTGTATAACATGATGTTTTGGTGCTTAATTTGTAAAATCATAACTTAATTTGATGTTTAATAGGCTTTTCCTTAATCCCTCCTTATTATCCAAGATATTGGCTTATCCAAGCTTCGGCCGGCCCATTTAGCTTGGATAAGTGAGACTCTACTGTACATTCAATCTTTGTGCTTTAGCACAGTCTACATTCTAGGCACCACATGGACGTCGGCCCCCTCTAATGTCCTTTAAGCTTAACACTGGCAGCACCATCAGATGGGGAAGATGTTACCCCCTATCCACTGGAAAAGACTGAAACACAGGTAAGACCATCATTTCTTTTCCCAGCAAATGAGAGGTTAGTATCCTATATGTTTGGGATTTGCCAGCCACCTTGAACTGGGTGGGGGTGCTGGCATATGTTAAAAGTTTTGCCACCTGCTATAGAACCCTTCTCTCAAATGTAGTCTCGGCTCCCTCAAACATATGCAGCCTATAATGCTTGACAAAGGTGGAGGGTGATTTCTAAGTAACAGCTCTGCCAATTTCCAACAGTGGGGCATTCCAGCTGGAGTGACCACACCTCTAGTGAAAAGTGCCACTATGCCTTGTGCTGGTGGTAAGTTCAGAGTCTCATAACACATTGTGATATAGTTCTTGATCCATCTGCTTAAGGTGAATGTCGACACACTTTCTTCCCCTTCATGCTGGACTGAAATGAAACAAATACAGTTTCTGAAGACCTGAAGATTCATTCTCTTCACGAGGATTTTGATCACTCTCCACATATCTAAGGTGTGCTGGATCTTCACCGGTTACTTGATGGAATGTGGACAAAATGAGGAAAGAATCACTTGTTTTGCCCTATGGAACATTGAGATCACCTTCGGTACAAATCTTAGAACCAAAGAGTCCATTCTACTGATGCATAACTCATTGTGTGCTGGAAGAGCCTCCAACTCAGAGATTCCAAGTTGAAGATATAGCTGTAAGGAAAAATACCTTATAGGAAATGTATTTTAGTGAGGCCTCTCTTAGGTATTCAAACAGAGCCACCAACAGGTCTTTCAATACTATGTGCAGATGCAATGTTGGAAACCAATACATTGTGGGTGGTACCGGATTAGTGAATCCCTAACAAAAGCTCAGCCCATGAGCAGGGTAGATGAAATGGTTGCCAACTGTCTAATAGGCTTGTGCACAGATTCAATTTGAATGTTTGCCTTCGGCTTGTTCAGCTTGTTTGGATGCCTGTAATGGCAAGGGCTCCGCTGCCATGTTTTTTCGACTAAAACGGAGAGGCTGCTGTGTGCTTGCACAGGGTTTCCCTGTGAGCCCTACCTGTTGGGCCAATCAGAATCAAAGAAAGCTGTAACATGTCTTACGCAAGCTGTGTCTATTTAATGGGGTGAGCGCCTCCACTGCTCAGTTGCATCCTGACTCTAGAGCAGCAATTCTCAACCTGTGCTCTAGATCACAGGGGTTGAGGTTGCCACCACCTCCCTTGGTCCCCAAGGTTTGGTTTTGCAACCATGATTTAAAGTTACATCAATGAAAAGGAATAAGATTAAGGACAACTAAAGTTCAGTAGGAGAGTGTGTGTTTTGCCCATAAGAAATCATAGGTTCAATCTGTGGCATCTCACAATTATTGAAAAAAGGGGGAAACTGCCTGAATGACTACAAAGCTTCTGGAAATCACAATAAAGACTCATATATCATAGTTGTGTATGAACTATTCCTCAGCTTCATATAGCTTTTTCCCCAAGACAAAGCCATCTTGTTATTTTGCCAAGGAGTCCTAAAATAACTTTCTGATTCACATTCAGTTTCACTACCAAACCATCAATCTTTCAGCCCTATTAGTTTATCATACCATCAATATTAAACTATTTCTCATTTGTTATGCACATACTTATAGGCTTCACTTCAACATTGTAATTTTTTATTGGCAATATCACGTTTTGAAAGCATTATGTGCATCATTCTATACTCATGAAATATATTGTAAGTGCCAGATTTTAGTTCTCTTGTGATTGTTTTACAGTGTGTGTTTGCTTGATATGTAGTTGCAGAAAAGTCACAGGAACACACTATGACACCTAGACAGTGTGAGCCATGTGATGTGTTCAAACATGTTCACAGCTTGCTACTTTCAAAAAGACTTTACTAAAATAAATACATAAAGTATTCCAAAAAATTTATGACAACAAGAGCAATAGCAAAAGATATTGTTATGATGTCAGACAGGAAGGTTTGCTTCAGAGATCTGAATAAAAAGAATGGTACACATAAGCGATCAAAATTGTGGTTCTTATGTAACTGGAATATTTCCTGAAAAAAAGGGGAACTACAATAAAATTATGCTTCCCTCAATATGCCCACTGAGATATTTTATGGGAATATATTGTGGAATGAGCCTCCTTGGATGATGGGTTAGAATGGCATAGCCTTTTTTAAGGGGGGTGTGTGTGCAGAATCCTTGCTGATTCTGCAAAGACCCTGGCATCCCACGTGCCCCCAAAATTCTAGGTTTAAAAAAAATACTGAGGGGGGGGGGGGGCGGAATTCTTAGAAATGTTAGAAATCTTTTTGTGGATCTGAATCTGTCCAATTACAGTTTCAAGGGGATCCCCATTCCCAAAACAGTCAAACCTCCCTCACCCTAAGGATTCAAAAATCAACTAGATCAGATGTGTCACCACTTCTGGTCACCCAAAATAGGCTAGTGCAGTTTCCAGTACATATCTGTCCCTCACATAAACACAGCAACCCGGGGGGGGGGGGTTCTGTGCAGAATTTGTTGCTATGCAAACTTGTAACTCTCCCACGAGAAAATATAAAATTTTGGCAAGGAAAAAGTGGGGGCGGCTGGGGTCTATCCCAAACCTAACCTGATCTAAGAAAAAGATATGACAGAGGTTTATAAAAAACAGACAATTGCTCTTGTCTAATTTTAGGTTTTCCTTACTGTTGGCCAAATCTGCAACCTTGTTCAAGTGGGAATAAGTCTCCTTAAATTCAATGTCACTTGCTTCTGAATATACAAACACTAATAAAATTGAAAATCTATACAATAGGCAGAAATAATTTGGGAAAGAACAGAGATAATTTCCTATACCAGAGATAATATCCTATACTATCAAAAAGGAGAGTAATTCAACATTTTTCAGAAAATATTTTGTTTAAAACTAACAGTATGTGCTTGTTAAATGAAGATTACTTTGCATAAGTAAAGAAAAACATTCAGAATTATCTAGATCCTGCTTGAAGGTTTCCTCCAAAATGCATCCAAGGCCCCTTCCACACAACTGTATAAAATCCATATTGAACTGGATTATATGGCAGTGTAGACTCAGAGCCCCGGTGGCGAAGTGCGTTAAAGCGCTGAGCTGCTGAACTTGCAGACCGAAAGGTCCCAGGTTCAAATCCCGGGAGCGGCTTGAGCGCCCGCTGTTAGATCCAGATCCTGCCAACCTAGCAGCTCGAAAACATGCAAATGTGAGTAGATCAATAGGTACCACTCTGGCAGGAAGGTAACGGTTCTCCATGCAGTCATGCCAGCCACATGACCTTCGTCTACAGACGATGACGGCTCTTCGGCTAAGAAATGGAGATGAGCACCAACCCCCAGAGTCAGACATGACTGGACTTAACGTCAGGGGAAACCTTTACCTTTTAGACTCAGATAATCCAGATCAAAGCTGATATTGTGGATTATCTGCCTTGATATTCTGGGTTATATGGCTGTGTGGAAAAGCCCCCAGTTTGAGTTTTGCTTTCATTACCCTCCACTTTTCTTATGATTTTCAGATTGGCAGCCAAATTTACAAATCTATCCATTTTTTTAGAAACATACAGAGGGAAGCTGGCAAAGCAGGTTTCTCTGTGTTCCCCTTTGCTGTCTGTTCTTACTGTTTGCACGTGTTCGGTAAGAGACTGCTATTTACCTTGCATGCTGTAGGCAGGTACAGACAGCTACAGTAGTATCAGAAAGAGTAGAATCCCCATTCGTTCCCAAATCAAGCTTTATTGCACTGCTTTATTACACTGCAATTTGGTACAAAAAAAACCCCCCGTTTCTACAACTTTTTTTCACCATCCTTCCAATCCTGATACTGTTTTAAAAAAGCATTCAGATACACAGCAGATATGGAAAAAAATGGGTCTGGCCAGGCTTAAAGGAATTTGTCAGAGACTGTTCCCTGAGATATATCTGTATTAAGAATGGACTGTTAGAATCACATTATTTTAATATTTTGAAGCCATCTATTAACTTTACAAATGATACCATAGGGTATGAATGTCAGAAATCATTACACACACACACACCCCACCCCTTGGGCAAAGTATTTTTATATGCTATTAGTTAGTGGTTTTTTAAAGTATCACTCCAACCTGCAGATTGGAGAGCCAGTGTGGTATGGTGGTTTGAGCACTCTGCTATGACTCTAGAGATCAAAGTTCAAATCCCTGCGCAAACATGGAAACCCACTAGGTAACCTTGGGTAAGTCACATTCTTTCAGTTTCAGAGGAAAGTGAAGGCAACCCTCCCCACTGAACAAATTTCAAAATCTCACAATTAAATAGGATCACCTTAGGGTCACCAAAAGTCAAAAACAATTTGAAGGCATACAACAACAACAACAACAACAACAACAACAACAGCTACTTGTCTGTTAACTATATTTGATATCCTGCTACTACAGTGGTGTCCAACCTCCAATCCTCCATGTGTTTTGGACTTTAGCTCCCAGAATTCCTAGGTATCAGACAAGCTATCCAGAGCTTCTGGGAGCTGGAGTCCAAACATCTGAAGAGCCAAAGATTAGACACAACTGTGCTGTTACTTTTGCTTCCCTCCTGGTCCTTCCTGCTGCCAAAAAATCAAGGGAGAACTAACTGGTTAAAGTATCTGCATTGCTACTTCACCTGGGCAAAGAAAGCCTCAATGAGTGGACATCCCATCTCACAGCTGCCATCTTGCTTAGGCACACAGCTCCATGCAGCCATTGCCTCCTTTCCTAATTCACAAGAGCCGAATGGATGGTCAGTGTGCAGCAACAGCAGACAAGTCTCTTGTATTGAGGTGCAGACTGGTGTGCAATTTATTAACCATTTGTGTGAGCAGGCACTCAAAGTATATACAGCTTATAAATTGTGACTTATAGCTGTTCCGCCACATCAACCCCATGCTGCTCCAGACAGGCCGTAGTCATGTGCAGTATTGAACTTCAGATTTCAGTTCTATAGTGTTGGAAATCGTCTTAAGCATAATTCAACTCTCAATGATATTAGCTGTTCAGATGATCTCCCTGGTATGTTTCATATCAATAACTAGCAAGTTAAAATCAAGCAAGGGGCAACACAGAAGAATCAGCGCATGAGTCACAGCCCATGTGGCATTATATTCTGCTACACTGGGGCTGTGAGTCTCCACACTTCAAACAATTGAAATTCCACAACATTCATAAAACAGAACTAAGCTACTGGGAGAAAAGGGAAAATACAAAAAGGTATCAGACCTCTATAGTAGATAGTAAAATTAACATTTCAACAGTTCTTGCCTTTGATCTCAGTCTCCATGGTGCTTTTTTTTCTGGAAAAGCAACGATTTGGGTTTAGAAAGATGCAGAATTACATAAAACATCTGGAAAATGGGAAAAGGAATATTATCCCTAGTGAACCCTTCCTATGAAAAATTTAATAGGTCTGTTTTGGTAGTTTTAATCTCCAGAGCACCCCAAGCTATGTTATGGAAACATCATCATGGTAATTTATATTAGAAAGAACACCTGGTGATAAAAGCAAATATATCCTTTTCAAAACGGACAGATTTTTTTGGTCTTTAATCGTCAAACTCTTCATCTTCTTAAATACAATTTTAAACAGCTTGACGAAAAATTAGCTTTGTATCTTTGAAAATGATCACACTATAATCATTGTGAAGTTACACTGTTTTACTAGAAAGCAACCATTCTTCCTTAGTCACATCAGAGACCAAGCAATTTTGTCTTAACTTTGACATTTCACTTCACAGATTATATGGAAAACTGTTTTGAGGCTTAAAACACAAATGTCATGAATTCAGTCAAAAGATAAATATTGTCAGTTTATGCCCAAATTTCAAAAGTGGAAAGTCATTGTTGAAACAGATTTTAGCTATGAATTTCTTATTTTTATATTGCTGTCCAATTCAAATATCTTATATTATTTAAAGATCACAATTTCTTTATCAAGTTTAAATAATCAACAATTACCCCTAAATAGTTCATATATTTATTGAACGATATCTTATCAAATATTATTGCAGCAAGTAGTTAGATATTGTTAACAAACCTGAAAGGTAAAAGGACAATTTTGCTATCAACATCCACAATGCACTTAATTTTATTTTTAAAATGCTGCAAAGGTACACTGATGCAAAATTTTATATTCAAGAAAAGATACTCTATGTAAGCTGTTTATTGACAATATTAGCAATAAAATAATCTATGTTGCTGTCAATTTTTTTTTTGTTTTATTAATTGATGTTCCATTAATATGAGCATAATTAACATACCAGTGTCCGAATCAGCTGTCCTAATAAAACTACCTATTAGGACCAATCTATAATTGTGTTTTCATTCCCTTGCTTTCAAGGTAAGAAAACTACATTTGTAAATTAATCCATTATGAGATCCAATATACTTCGCCTAGATAAAAATATGCCATAATACACCTTTATGTATGCTAATTAAAAAAATACAAGGCCTTAAAAATATTATAGCCTTTAGTCTATAAAGATTTTCAGCAATATTTTTATTAATTTGACACAGATACGCCTCCGTTTCTAATATCCTAACCCTGCAACATTTTAAATGCAATTAAAAGTGGTTATGAAAGACTGTGAACTTGCTTGTGAAGTAGGAAATCACTCTTGTGATTAACATGCAAACGAGCTCATGCTGGCAGAATAGATTGGGGTTTTAAAACCCCAATTACTTTTGTATGATTATCTATTTACCAGTACACAGACTATTTTCATCTCATACAAAGTCATCATGCTTACATTTTCAGCACAGCAATTAATATTTACAATAATTATGACATCAAGCACTACTGAGAGCACACCAAGCAAATTATTTACTTTTTGGCCTCCTTTAGTAAACATATATTTCATTATAATACGGCTACAATCAAATAATGCATTGCAGCATATTAAACCATACTGCTAGCTTTTATGCACTATCCAGTCTTTATACAATCTCCCCCTACATTCAGATTTAGCTATGGGATCATACTATTTTTAGAAGCTGAGTAAATTAAGTGCTGTTCAAGCTACAGATGCCAAACTTTCAAGCCTGTAACTGCTTTGTATAAAAAGTCTAAGGTTTGTTTAAACTTTCACAGTAAAAATAACAATAAAATTGCTTCCTCTTTGTCCCCTCACCCCATCTTTTAGTAATAACAGGCAATTCTAAACTTTCATGAACATGCTTTTATTCATACTTGCTACAGACTGCATACACACACTTTTTCCCCCAGACTTCTAAAGAAAATTATAATGCATTAATGACAGGAACCATCGTAATGGAAAAAGGTCACCCCTCTCTTGAACACCTTCTGTTTTAAACCATTATATATAAAGACATTTGAGAAAGCAAAGAATTAAAAGGCAGCCTTTGTGCAACCCATTACTGAAATATTATAGAATAATCTATATCAAATGTGGTGGAATAGGAGATTCTTTTGGATCTAAATTAACTGTAGCTAGAAACGCTTTTATGCTTATTATGTATCTACATGTTGATTCCATTATTAAAAGAACACCTGACAGCATCAGACTTATTTAATTGAATTAATTAAACTGGATGAATAATCACTGAATTCCTATTGTGTGAAATTTGTCCTGAAAAGTAACACTGGCCCTTGGAAATTGCAAGTAATTTGCATGGTAAAATAGAGTTTAAAAAGAGAGAGAGTGACAGAGAGAGGTCTACTGTTTCTGTAATCTGAAATTCCTCCCCTCATACATGAACAAATGGACACATAAATGAAGAGACAGCTGGGAATAATGATTTTTTTTCTTTTATATTCTAATGCTGTCATCGACACCCAGCCTGTGCCACTAGGCCTTTAAACAACCCCACAATAATCTTCTAAATATTAGTAATCTTCTATCTTTTATTATACAAATTATTATGCCATCAACTGTCAGACATATAAGATTTAGAGTCTTTTGTCCAACATTATCCAGTAGAATGGATGGAGAAAGATTATTTTACTCTCTCCAAACAAGATTTCTAATGTGTTGTCGATTTCTAATTGTCCTAAGCATTGTGAGTAAGTCATACAAGTCAAAACAGCTACCTTTAAGGACATATTTTAAAGCACAATAACTGGCGATCCTCAACTGCAAGTTCATTGGGGTACAAGGGAAGCAGAAGATTTCAGAAAGAAATCGGACTGTCATCCACACTACAAGCTTTCCTAGGGATGAACTTTAAGACTTTTGTCAACAAACGTGAGCACTGATGACTTCAGCGATATCTCGTGGCCTTTTAGAACAAGAAAAAAACAGCACAAGACACAATTCAGAACAGGTTTCTGTCAGAGGATATTTCTAAAATATAAACACCAAATCTGGCACACATCCAGCCTCCAGCTGTTAGCTGCTGTAACACCACTGGGGTTCTCTCTCAACAAGATCTCGAAGTACATTTTCTTCCTGTTTTATTTCTAGTCCCAACTAAAGTGCACTTAATTTATACTTTAAATGTAAAAAAAACTTATTTGGAAATAAATGACAAGCCAATAAAGTGTTTCTACTTATTCACTAGAAACCTTCTCATCCTTAAGCACAGGTACTCTTAGTTTATAGATATTATCACTTTACCTAAAAGATCAGCCATATTACAATGGGATGTTCATGTCTGAATTTAAATAACTAAATCTGTTTTCTTATATCTGTGTTCTAAATCACAGTTTTTTAAAACATCAAGGTTTTTTTCAATAATGATACATAAAAATTGTTCACTTTGTGTCTGCTACTGACCTCAGTACATCAAAAGATTTTTACGTTCCAAAAATATAATTTGCATTTCACCCCCATAAGCATGTGCAGTTTACAAAAAGGGAATGGGTTAATTACTTAGAAGTATAAATGTTACTGACTATGTTTCTCACACACACTCACACACACACACAAAACCCACATCATTTAAGAAAAATAATTTTCATATCTCCTCCAACGCAATTAAAATATTTTTTGAAAAACAGTGTAACTATAAGCAAAATAAGATATTAAAAACACACAGTCTTACAAAATGCTTCCTGAAAGTCTATGGATGTATTTTAATCCCCATATTAATAACTATACCAATGAGATTTTTCTTCTACATAAATTATACAAAGTACATTGGCATTGCACACTATTTTTAATACTGGTTTACTATAGCTCTATTTCATAATATTGAAGGTGGAAATGGAAACAGTGCCATCATGTGATACTTTTCAGGGTACTTCACTTTTATTTTCAAGGATTGAATCTATAGTCTATAGCTATATATAAATAAAAGATTCCAAGAAAAGAACAAAATGGCACTATAATTTATTATACACCATCCTTTTAACAATTGATCTAATAGGAGATAACAGTTTATACTTGTAAATAAATGTACAGATTGTAATTTCTAATATTACATGTTTATCTGAAATATTTATACAAGTCATTTAAATTCATATTTCAGAGTCTACATGAGCACTGCTTTTACCATATATACATACACACACAAAAGGTCAATACAAATGTTAAATTTGTAGTTTATAATTGTCATTGGACACAAATTCCTTAACTACATGAACATCAGGAAGCCCACAATACAATACAATGCCTGTTTTGCACAGAGTATTTTCTCAATTACAGTAGCCTTATGTATTTCATAAAAATGCATTATCATCTCTTCCACATTAGAGGGAAATGGTTTCTCCAAGTATCACATTTTCAAGTAATCATAACTGTGTCCAGTGACTTAGAAAGTCTTTGACAACTTTTGTTTTTTATTTTATCCATACATTCCAGTATCATCTTGCTCAAAACTGACACAAGGTTATTTGTTTAAAGAAAGTGACATATATACTTTTACTCACATAAAGATATTTAATTTATGAAGTGAAGACAAAAAAAATAATTTTACGTTCAACACAATTGTGATATATTATGGCAATCAACTAAAATTAGAGAATTCCATAGTTTTTCAATAAGGAATTGTATTTGTTCTGCTATTTTGATAAATCAGTAGTCTCTGTGATGCATCAAAATAATGAGAACTCAGACAAAGAGAGCTTTCATGTTATCAATGAAAATGAATAATAAAATCACAATCTTCAGCATCTTGAAAACTGTGTGGAAAATATTTAATATAAAATAACTATTTTATGTCTGAAGGTAGCTAAATAACTTTACAGCAAACCTTTAAAAAGTGTATTTGAAAGACATCAACTTTTCCTAAAATGTGGTATGTTTTGGGAAGAAAGAGTGGCCAGAAATAAGAAGAAATAAATGTCTTCAGTGTGAGAATGCATTTTCTAAAGATCTTGTTTTAAAAATAAAACCAGGTTAGAGGGACCTACTAGGCATCAGCCTTTGTTGAATGGTGGCAAAACTCTCTGACTTCAGATTTGGAACACTTCAAATGTGATGAAATGTTCCTGGACCAGGGAGAAAGAAGGCAGACTTAACCTATACACAACAAATTGAAAAATCTATGCAACTATATAGACGAAGAACTGTTTATTAGTTCTGATACACTCATTTACCAGGTTCAATTTTCCATTTGTTACTCAACATTAAATAGACCAATGAAAAGGGAAACGAGTGGAACTAGACTAAGTAATGAAGTTATATTTTCTAACCAAGTAGTTTTGTAGGTGAGGTGTATGTGAAGCTCAGTGTACTACTTCACTGATCCAAATATCAGTTTTGTTTTCACAGATGCCTGCAAAATTCAGATAAATGAACATAAACAACTGGTCAACTCTATCCTGAGTTAACTATAAACATACTCAATTAGCTTGAAAAAAAATGAAAGTTCTAAGTAGACAATCTTGGGATTATATTGTAAACCAAACCAAGACGATACTATTATATAATTCAATATTTAACATAGTAGCAGATTTACAGCACTAGAAAGTACAAATGTTTTTAAATAGTTTTTATTAAGATTTTTTCATTAAAATAAAAAGGGAGAGGGGTAAAGGAACTAAAGGGGTTGGAGAAATATTAAAACTGAAGAATATAGAAGAGCGATAGACTTGAATCCACGAGGAAGAGAACTGGAAGTTACAAACTCCCCCTATCCTTTTTTGTGGCAGTAGAAATGTTTTTCAGGTGTTTAGAAATATAGAGCCCCACTATTGTGTCACATCATTTTCCTATTTACTTAAAATGCATACAATAATATAAAATATCTGGTCCTGGCTATAAACATATTAAGAATTATCCGTATTTTACATGCTGAATTTTGAGAAATTGATGGTTGCTTTCTCATTATTTTTGTTTTCCCCAAAATCTACATAAGTGTACGTGGAACTGGAGCACTAAGATATGGTAAAACAAAGATGCATTTTCAGGAGAGAAGAACATTATCCTGATAAAGTAGAATCCATGATTAAGTCAAGGGGGTACAGATCTGACATAGAAGTCGAGAACAAGGAGGCCAGCAAGGTTGGAGCAAAAAAAGCTTTAAAATAACAAGGTAGGTACCTTGGACAGAGTCCAAAGAATGACTAATTTGTGATGAGCAGTCCATCAGAGGCCCAGCCAGCAAAAATCTGAACCGACCTCCTAGCAGTGTCAGCCCCAACAGGGCAAAAATCTGCAATGATAGGTGGTATGACGCACTAGCTGCAGTGCAAACAGTCATATCAACCAGTCAAAAACACGAAGTTTTTTTGAGGAATGCCTAAAGTCATGTAGCTACGACAGGCAAAGCAGACCCTACAAATTTGTGGGACAAACGCTAGGAAAAAGAAGAAGAATCCATCTGAGGCCCCCTCTACATTGCAGTTCTTATATGAGTCAACACTGACTACATAATGCAGTTTCAAACTGTATTATATGGCAGGGTAGATGGGGCCTGAGTGGAGCCCTTCTCTGGTCTTATATATGAATGTTTAATTTGTGATCCAAGGCCAGGCTTTAGCATTTAAATGGTATATCAAAAATTAAAGTTCACATCTCAGATGAAATGAAGAGGTCAAATTGTGTAACAGTTCCAAAAACTCAAGTGAATCTCTGTGTAAGATTCAGAGGGATATAACCCCACACATCTACATAACCTTGACCCAATTCCATGCTTCTTGTCTGATCTAATAATGATATTAATTCCCAGAAAATAATAATCTGACACTATTTGCACTTTTTTGGCCCAGTTCTTTCTTGGAGCCGACCCAGGATTTTATCATAGTATATTTATTGTATGTTGACCCATGACTTGTTTTATTGTTGATTGATTGTTTTATTGTTATGTTTTATATTGTTTGTGACCTGGGCTTGGCCCCATGTAAGCCGCCCCGAGTCCCTTTGGGGAGATGGGGCGGGGTATAATAAAATTATTATTATTATTATTATTATTATTATTATTATTATTATTATTATTATTGATTTTTTGAACTAAGGTCTTCTAATTCTATTGGCTGCAGTAGCATTTGGAAATACAGTAGAGTCTCATTTATCCAACATAAACAGGCCGGCAGAATGTTGGATAAGTGAGTATGTTGGATAATAAGGAGGGATAAAGGAAAAGCCTATTAAACATCAAATTAGGTTATGATTTTACAAATTAAGCACCAAAACATCATGTTATACAACAAATTTGACAGAAAAAGTAGTTCAATACACAGTAATGCTATGTAGTAATTACTGTATTTACGAATTTAGCACCAAAATATCACGATGTATTGAAAACATTGACTACAAAAATGCATTGGATAATCCAGAATGTTGGATAAGCGAGTGTTGGATAAGTGGGACTCTACTGTAGATTAAAAAAAAGTCCCATACCAGTAAAACAATCTTGAATATGAGCCAACTGAGGGGGTCAAGGAGGGCCCAATGATGAAGTGTCTCAGCCTCAATAAAATGGCATAAAATGAAGAGGAAGTAAAAACCCTTATGAGTTAAGTATCTGTGTGAGTTCAGCTCCAGAGTGAAGAAGGTGAGGTTGCTACCTGACCTTCTTTTACTTTCTACTACTGCGAATTAAGTTTTTCTGTCAGTTCTGTACCTACAGCAATACACACAAATGCATATATGACAAAATTAACGGATATGTGGTAACTATATAGTTTAGTGTAAACCACCACATGTATGACAATCAGTCTTATGGACAATGATAAATGAATATTTCTCAGAAGTGTACTAACTCTTAGTAGAATACACACACACACACACACACACACACACACACACACACACTAACTTGAGCCCAGAATGTGCCTTTGGTGGATGGGATCACTGTGATGATATAACCATTGTAAACGTAGCTGGATTTGTAATGAATATGTGATAATGTGGGCCCTTGGTATCCATTAGGTTTGAACCTAGGTATCGTTAGGTACCAAAATCAGATGTTCAAGCCCCATTATATACAATAGCACAGTAAAATGGTGTTACTTATATACAATGGCAAAACTAAAGGCTTGCTTTTTTAATATTGCCAAGCCATTGATGGTGGAATCCATGGATAAAAATGCATAGATACAGAGGGCCAACTGTATGTGTAGATCAAATAGCAAATTGTCTGTGTGGTGCAAAAAGGCTGCAAACATCACATGTCATTTACATAGCCCAACAGAAAAGTCATCAGAAAAGGAGTCAATTGGTAATAAGTCATAGGAAAATAAAGTTTTAAGACCCAAACAAAATTTATATTGTTCTCAAGAAGGCTGAAACATTCCAGAAAAAGTTAGCTCTGAACCAGGACTGGATCAGATTGTTGGCACATTTCATCAAAAAAGTGGCAAAGCAGCTTTTAAACTGAAGGAGGGGGGCAGAGAAGCTGGAAACCATCTGGTTCATGGTGAATCATCCTCATGTGATAAAAGTCAACACATTTTTCCAATTGCCCTAATACGACAGACTGAAATGTGACATAAGCATGCAGTAAAATATGACAGCCCATCAAAGAGATGCAAGAATCTAATGGAAAACGTACATATCAAACACGTCTTTGAGGGTCACCATATATCAATGTTTCTTTAGTAATGCCAAAAGCTTCTGAACAAAATGGGGGTATTGGGGTGCTTGATCTTAAGGAAAAATATAAATGACAACAACATAACTCTTATTAGAATAGAGAGATCCAGCATGACACAGTAATCTCTAGCTCGAATTTCTATAAGAAGAGCAAGGCATAGTGGAAGTGATGTTGATCTGTATATTAGGAAGGGCATTCTACCATGTAAGGCAGAGACATTTAAAATGACTTTTGTAAATAATTTCTATGATTCAGAACCTTAGGTATCAAAAATAAATTAATACTTAGGACATGTTCTCAAATAATTACAGTAAATACTACGGACATGTTATTTTCCTTCTGATCAAGATAGTCAAGAAATCTTGACATAAAGAATGAAATCAAGAAGACATCTATGAGAAACAATGTAGACATGAATGTTCCAGCCAAAACAAAGAGATGCTAAAACCTACATGGCACTAAATGACATGGCACTAGTGTAAGATGTGAATCAGGTTGAGTCGACTGTGAACAGTCTCCTCAATATTCTCAAATAATTTTTGAGTGTTAAAGGGACAGTAAATTCCAATATGGTCCTATGTGGATTTAAATTTTCTAACATGAAGAAGCAGGCAAAAAAGTTGTTGAAAGGACCTTTCAAAACCACATTAATCAAGACTCAGCTCATATCACAAGTCAGTAAGGAAAGAATACAGTCTGAGACATGGAGCAATACCAAGGAAACTTATTTTAAACACTGGAACCCTTGCCCAAATGAAGTGAAAATTTTAAAAATACAAAGTTTCTCAAAGGGAATGCAAGCAGGAAATTAGCAATGCAAGATGGATTTGGAAGAGTACAGTGCTAGTAACATTGAGACTAATAATAAAGCAATTAATTAGATAGGAGCAAAAGACTGCCATTTTCAAAGGACAATAAGATTCTAGAGAAACTGAATGAATTGTTTTGGTCTATCTTCACTACTGAAGTTACAGGAACACTATCCATGCCTCAATTAATGTCTCCTGAAAGAAGAAGACAGAAAATAAGGCAAATAGTAATAATATCAGAGGAGTCCTCAATAACAAGTAACATCACTGGGTCTAGATAGCATTCACACAAGAATTATCAAAGAAATCACAATTAAATTACTGATCTCCTATCTAGAATATGCAATATATATCTAAGATTAGTCTCTGTACCAAAGAACTGGAAATCAGACCATTTTTAAAGGGTTCCATGGGTGATCCAGGAAATTATAGGCCACAGATCTTAGTATCCAGATTAAATGGTAGGAATTGTTGTAAGAACAAAACTATCATGCAAATAAAATGCCAAAGACTGCTGGAAAAAAATAGCATGCCTTCTATAAAATTTATCTCCCAAATTTCATCAGTTTTTTTTTCTAATTATAAATTTGTAAACAGTAGTGACCCAGTAGACATTATCTATTTGTAAGCTTTTGATAAAGGTCAAACCAAACACATAGGAACAAGCTAAACAAAATGACTTTAACATAGTCTCAGCAAGCATGAGATAAATGGAGAACTCTTCTTACGAATCAAAAATTGTTTGAAAACCAAGAAAAAGAGAGATAAAATAAATGTTCTTGCAATGGAAGATGTGAAGAGTAGGATTAGTTTTAAGCATACTGTATCTATGAAGAAATTTTTAAGTTTCTGGCCTTCTAAAGAAAATTACAATGGAGTTAGAGGTGAATTATGAAGTTGCTGGTTTGCGGATGACATCAAATTAGCTTGGGTGGTGAGATTAAAACAGCGAAAAAGATCTCTGACAAACTGACGAAATGGGCAGCAAAATCGCAAATAAGGTTTAATATGTTTAGGTATAAAGTGATGTTCATTTGAGGAAAGATTTTCTACTATAAGTATATGTTCAATTATAGCATCTGAGTTGGCAGTGATTGAGTGATCTTAAGGTTGACAATACAATTGAAATGTCAATCTAATCTTGTAAAACAACATTGGGCATAACTAGAAAAGGGAATCAAAATAAAACTTGACAATATCATATGATCCTTGTACAAATTCATGATCTGAGTACATCTGGAGTACTATGGATAGTTCTGGTCATCACACATAAAAAGGATACTATAGAGATGGAAAGATTAAGAAAAGGACAGCTGAAGAGATTAAAGGACATGAGCAGGCCCACTAGAAGGGAATGTTGTAAAACTTAGTGTTGTTTGGTTTAGAAAATGGCATATAAGAGGAAGCATTCTAGAGAGATAGGTTTGGTTATGATGCTCGAATCTTTAGTAGCTCGTTGAAGCTAAATAGTATCAGATTCAAGGAAGAAAAAAGAAACTACTTCTGCAAAGTGCCAGTGTGGTGTAATGATTGAGTGCTGCAATAGAAACTCAGGAGACCAAGCTTCATATTCCCTCTCTCCAAAGGGGATTCTACCATACTTCAAGGCAGTGTGTGTCCCACTATTTAACAGCTCTTTCCATTAGCGATTTCTTCGTAATATTCAGATGCAGTCTCTTTTCTTGCAGTTTGAATCTATTGCTCCATGTCCTAGTGTCTAGATCAAGAAAAAACTAGCATACTCTATCTCCAATATGGCATCCTTTCAAATATTTAGATTTTATTATCATGTCACATCTTAACCTTTGCTTCTCTGGGCTAAACATTCTCGAGCTCTCTAAGCTGCTCCTCCACTCGCAGTGAGTATATGTTTTTGGATTAATGTAGATAAGCCCCAGAAACAGGTTAGACACCTATTTTCAAAACTCCCAAAGCCTTGGAACCCATGCACCAATACAACAGAATACCCAGTACATGCTCTTTGAAAGACAGTGAAGAGCTTAAATGATTCAGTAATTTCAAAATTACAGGCATATAACTGCAAATAGATTGGCTAAGTCCCACAACTAAATTTCACTTTCATAAGGAACAGATGAAGCCAATTAGACATGGGAAAGTTAATGTGGCTGTGAAAAAGCAAACTGTCTTCTTGTTAAAACTGCATTCGGGATGAGGTGGATCAGCTATTCTTGTGGTGCAGGGACAATAATCTGGTTCTTAACATCAATATGACCAAGGGCTTATAGTGGACTACAGTAAGAACAGGCCAGAAATCCAGCCTTTGGTCATAAATGGAGACCAAGTGGAGCAGATGGCCAGTTTTAAGTTCCTGAATGTCACTGTTAAGGAAGATCTGATCTGAGGCACCCATATGGCAGTGCTGGTTAAGAGGGCCCAGCAGAGATTGTACTACCAGAGAATTCTAGGGAACCAACAACTGAATGAAAAATGGCTGGTGACTTTCTACAACTGTGCTACAGAGGGTGTCCTAACATGCATTTGTACATGGTTTGGTAACTGTACAGTGGCAAACAGGAAGGTGCTCCAAAGGGTTGAGTGTGATTGTCCTCTCCCCTCTTTGGAAGAATTTTATAGGTCCCATAGCCTTAAGAAAGCTCAGAGCATTCTTAAGGGGATCCATCTCACCTAACATTCATTTTTTAAATTATTGCCATCTGGCAGACGGTAGAGGGTGACAAGGACAAACAGATGGAGAGATAGCTTTTATTCTAGAGCTGTGACTATGTTGAACTCCATAGTTTTGCACTGCTCTGGCATTGGGCACTGTGTGGTAGTATGGGTGTGGTGTTTTTGTGATGTGTGCTGGGGAAGACATTTAATTTTGGTGTGAAATAGTACAATGACAATAAAGCTATTCTATTCTAATTCTATTTATATACAATGTAGTAAGTGTAAGAGAAATTATAATGGTAGAACAAATTCTAATATCTAAAGACAGTAAACGACTAGATAAACTATAGCTTTAATTCAGGAAATTTAGAACGGATCATTAGGTATATAGTACATCCCTTGCATGCAGATGGAACAGGTTTAAACCCATGGCATCTCTAGAAAAAATTATCACATAGTGCAATTATGGAACGGTCTGACTTCATTTAATTGGCTTCATCTGGCACCCAGATTGTATAAAGATCATACAAGTGAAAAATGTTGGTACTACTTTTTGGGACAATCTTAATAGAATTAGAACCTAATTCACAATCAACTGCTATTTATTCCCAGCTTTGAGTACTTTAAAGTTCCATTACTCTATTAGTGTAGATAATCCCATTGTTATCATATTTGTAGTGTGTATTTCATCACCTGATGAACAATCCTAAGGTGACCAGCTCTTGGAAATTAGCTAGACCATTCCTCTGAAGCCAAGTACAAAGTCAGCTGTCAAATCCAATTTGATAAAATCTGATCCTAGAGTTAATTTCATGCTATGGTGAGACAGCAGAGTAGGAAGACTGTGAGGATCCAGTGAATATTAATCTTCTATACACTGCACTACTACAACAAAAGCATTTAAAATGCATTTTGCTCTCCCTCCCTTGGATAGGCATTGCTTTACTTGACAAGAACCTTTTAACTGTGGTATGTAAAATTATTACATCATGACTTATCAGTCCACCAGCTAAAAATGGATCCAGGCTCAAGCCTAGTATGGGTTAAACCCTTAAGCTGGCTAGACTGCTGACCTGAAGGTTGCCAGTTCAAATCTGCAAGACAGGGTGAGCTCCCATCTGTCAACTCTAGCTTGCAGGGACATGAGTGAAGCCACCCAATAGGATGCTAACACATCTGGGCGTCCAATGAACAACGTCTCCATAGATGGCTAATTCTCTCACACCAGAAGCAACTTGCAGTATGTTCTCAAGTTGCTTCTGACACGATAAAAAAAATTCATTTCATTTTTTTTTTGAGCTTCACTAATATTGCTTCAAGTTACAATGTTCACTCACTATTTCGCGGTTCACTTTTCGCAGATTCGCTGTTTCGCAGTTTTTCAATAAACTGTAAAAGACTATTATAAATAAAAAAATTGCAATTTACAACCTAAGAAAGGGAGGAAGGAGAAGCCAAAGGGAGAGAAAAGGAGCACAAGCAGCAACAGGAGGAGGAGAAGGCAATTTATCAACACACGATTGGTTGATAAAGACTTAAAATAGTGTATAACTACTAAAATAATGTACAAATATTAAAATAAATATAGCGTCCCTACTTCACGGCTTTTACTTTATTAGCACCAGAATTGGAGGCATGGTCAACAGAAAAAGGATATCAAAAGACAGCATGAAGGGCATTTATTCTCAGGCCTAGACTAGAAGAAGCCTTAGAGATAACAATTTTATCAGGTATGGTTTCCAAGCTCTTCACTGTACTATCTCGAATAATGTTGTTTCCATAAGGTAATACTATATAATAAACATACCCTTTCCCCAAGAAGTTTCAGTTCAAATTTTCAAAACAAGGGAAGTCAATGGTGTGGGGGTGGCTAATAGGAGAAGACAAAGCTTCTTGGTTCTGTTCAACATCTTTATTAACGACTTAGACGAAGGGTTAGAAGGCACGATCATCAAGTTTGCAGATGACACCAAACTGGGAGGAATAGCTAACACTCCAGAAGACAGGAGCAGGATTCAAAATGATCTTGACAGATTAGAGAGATGGGCCGAAACGAACAAAATGAAGTTCAACAGGGACAAATGCAAGATACTTCACTTAGGCAGAAAAAATGAAATGCAAAGATACAGAATGGGGGACGCCTGGCTAGACAGCAGTGCGCGTGGAAAAGACCTTGGAATCCTCGTGGACAACAAGTTAAACATGAGCCAGCAATGTGATGCGGCGGCGAAAAAAGCCAATGGGATTTTGGCCTGCATAAATAGGAGTATAGTGTCTAGATCCAGGGAAGTCATGCTACCCCTCTATTCTGCCTTGGTCAGACCACACCTGGAATACTGTGTCCAATTCTGGGCACCGCAGTTGAAGGGAGATGTTGACAAGCTGGAATGTGTCCAGAGGAGAGCAACTAAAATGATCAAGGGTCTGGAGAACAAGCCCTAGGAGGAGCGGCTTAAAGAACTGGGCATGTTTAGACTGCAGAAGAGAAGGCTGACAGGAGCCATGATAGCCATGTACAAATACATGAAAGGAAGTCATAGGGAGGAGGGAGCAAGCTTGTTTTCTGATGCCCTGCAGACTAGGACACGGAACAATGGCTTCAAACTACAGGAAAAGAGATTCCACCTGAACATCAGGAAAAATTTCCTCACTGTGAGAGCTGTTTGGCAGTGGAACCCTCTCCCCCAGAGAGTGCTGGAGGCTCCTTCTTTGGAGGCTTTTAAGCAGAGGCTGGATGGCCATCTGTCAGGGGTGCTTTGAATGAGATCTTCCTGTTTCTTGCAGGGGGTTGGACTGGATGGCCCGTGAGGTCTCTTCCAACTCTACGATTCTATGATTCTAAGTGTACTCTAGTTGGAATTAACAAATTCTGCCCATTCTTTTCATTCCAATACAAATTCATGAAAACTAATGTCCCAAAGCATAATCTAAAAAGTTATTTTAAAAAGAAAATGTCAGTGGAAGAGAGGCTGAAAACGACTTCCCATGTAGAATGGCTCAAACTCAGGCTCTGGCATTTCCATTAGGCAGCAGAAGTGATTAAGATCTTAGGCAGAGCTTTGGATTCAGAATCAGGGAGTTGGAAGCAATTGACGGTTGAGTCATTGTAAGTAGTAATGTACCTACTCTTGGCAACAGAAATCTTTAATATTATAACATTATAACAACAATATATGGTAAATGTTATGTTTTATAATTATTACAAGTTATTAAGTAGAGAATAGCTTATGTTTTATGTTCTGTTAGTCATAATTTTATATATTCTTTAGTTTCCCATGTTTCTGTTAAAAAACTTTTTCTAAATTCATTAAATGCATAGCTTGTTGCATATGTAATGTCCTAGTAATTTATACGAAATTTTAATCAAAGCAATATCTTTGATGTTCTATCAATCTAAGAAGCCTGGTGATTCATGTGTTGATGAACTACCTCGTTCTACCATTTTACTAATGTAACCTTACAATCATTAATTAATACATATTGAGTATCCCTTATTCAAAATTATTGAAATCAGAAGTATTTTGAATTTTGGATATTTGCAGGGAGGGATTTTGGAATCGCTGTATTTGTATACACATGAATACTGTGATATTGTATAGATGGGATCAAAGTCGAAACACTGGATTCATTCATATTTATAGACATCTCATACACATTTTTATACAACATTTTAAATATCTGTGTACACTGAATCAACAGAAAGCAAAGTGTCACTATCTCACCTACAGATGTGGACAACGTTGGATTTTGGAGTTCCAGATAAGGAATTTTTAACCTGGTAAACATTTGCCATTCATGAATAATCAGACAACAGCAAAACACAGTTGAAGATTTAGTGTACTGACTCTGCAGCCTTGATCTTAGAAAGGTGCTAACAGAGGAAATAGTGTTGGAATAGTAGTAGTCATAATAATGAAGCAGCTCCAAATATTAGTCAAAACATTCACAGATGAACATGCAAACTCAAATATTGTCCTAAAAAAATGAGATAAAAAACCAATTGTCTATTTTCTTACAGAATAGACTGCAGTAACAAATATACCACTATCATCCCTTAAATAGAAATAACACAAAACAACCACTCCAGCGTACCTGATTTGCCCTCAAAATTAGGAATGTGTCCTCAAATGCATTTCCAAAGGACCAAGACAATGAATGTCATTAAGGTTGGACTGGAATAACCACACTTTTTTAAAATAGCCCTCTGAAGTTACAAAAGTAAGCCATTTTAGGATGAGGGAGAAATATACTGGCAGTTCTGCAGGCCTCAAATCCTACCAGCAGCAATACTGCCAATGTAAATAAAACAGAAAAGCCTCAGAATGCTGCATCTTGAAGTCCACAGGAATAAAGATTAGGACACATTCACCCCACCTCAATTTTCTGATGTATCCCTCATGCCTTATAATAAAGAAAGATACTATCTCACACCAGTGGTCCACACCTTCAAAATCATTTCCTGATGGTGACAAAGCTTATTTCAAAACAGTTCTTCATACTTTAAATTGTAAATAGAGCATGGGCAACAACCGCTAATTGGCAGAAATAGACATTATGTAATTTTCTGGATTATATATATAACAGCTGTGGTACATTCCATGATCTATTCTTCAATAGCTGTATCTTGAATTTTCAAACAAAATAAATTGCAGTAATTCTTAGGCATGGAATCATGGAAAAATAAGAGGGCACAATTTATCAGCCAATCTCAAAGAACTTTCTAAACCAGAACTTCCCAAAAGTGTATCTCATGACACATTGGTGTGTTGATGTGCAAATGTAACAAGAAACATCTGAGTCTTTGTGAAATAAGCAATAAATCATGTATTTTTAAAAATATCAATGGAAAGGATTCATGAGACATGTTGTGTCCCCATACACTGTGTTACTAAAATTTATGTATGTGTCCATATCCCTTACAGGGGGTTGGTTTAACCTCTGGTTTGCTAGTAAAACTGAATTACTATACCGTAAAATGATGCATACCTAAAAAGAGTTTGGAAAGCTTTGCTCTAAACAATATACTTCTTTGAGTACTCCTAGCAAAACTGGGCAGTGGGAATCCATACTGGGTTCCTCTCAGGCAAAATTCAAGGTGAAGATACCATACAGTTATTCCTAAAAGACTTATCCTATCAACTACATTGTAAATATTATGTTTCAGATACAAAATTTAAATTATTTTCACATACTACAAATGGCAGCATGGTGCTCATCAAAATAACGGTGAAGAAAGCTTGGGAACATTTATGATTTGTGCTGAAAATCTGTCTCCATTCTACACGGACGAGCAAGGAGTGCATTCGTTTTCTTCTTTCTTCACTTTCAGCCTTCATCTGCTTAGATGGTTGCATGAGGAGCTATCATTAATACTAATTTTTCAATTTCTCAGAAAATAGTCTGAAGTACTGTATTTACTCAAATCTAATGCTAACCTTTTTTTGACTAAATTGCCCTCCAAAATTAGGGTGCGCATTAGATTCACATAATATGGTAAGAGCTGAAAGCATTGGTGTTCTAACACTTTCGCTTTTAAAGAAGGAATTATAAGCAGCCAACCATTATAATGCACACTTTTTTGGCCAAATTACAAAGAATGTACTGTTTGCCACTGCGCACTACATTTTCCAGCACATACTTTTTTTTTGTTTTTGGTTTTTGAAAATTGAGGAGCACATTAGACTCAATGGCACATTAAACCCAAGTAAAAACGGGTATATAAACACAAGGACAAGAGATGCTGTCCTTTTTTTTTTTTTGGACCGCAATAAAAGCAACCCAAAAAAATTAACATTGTCTCATCTGAACCAAAATCACCATTTGACAATTCTTCAAAAATTAGCATGTTTTTTTCTCTTGTTTGTATAGTTTTTCCCTGACTTCAAATGTTAACTTTCTTTCACAGAACAAGCATGAAAGATCTTAACTGGCACGTTTACAGTTGGGGAAGTGCTGATACTACTTAAACCAATCAAATCAATATTTATTCGTTTCTTACAAAGTTACTCACAAAACACCCCCATCATGTATGCCCAGTTGTGCTCACAGAAAAGGATCACTCAAGAGTTCACAGAAGCCTTTTTCCCACTACCCCCCTCTCAGGAATGTGTGGTGCCATGTGCTAGATAAGAGATTCTGGGCTTATCTACATGGCCACAAAACCAGAATTGGAGATGCCACTCCTGGGCATCCAAATGACTTTCAGGGACTTTTGGCTCTTAACATAGGATAAAATCAGCTAACCTTGTGTTACATCAAATTAGAAAAAGTCAGGGTGTGTGTGAACAGCTAGGCCAGTTCAAATTTGGAACTAGTCCTGTTGTTCACATATCTCAATGCCCCCGTCCAGGTTTCCCTGCTTTTTGCATGAAGGGAAAAAGGGATGACAGTTATCTTTTGCATCCTTTGTCACCTCAGTGAAGAGGGGCTATACAAACTTCAAACACAATGATCCAGATAAGAAGTGTAAGAGAGGAGGCATAGATCATAGTTTTCTGGAACTTTTTGGTAGCATTAGTATTATCGTACTTGCTGACATTTTGTTTCTTGCACTCCAACATCTACTGTACAAAGAGGATAAAAGAAAACAATGGCATCTCAAAGGCATTCCTTGTACTTTACATAGGTTCATCTGACCTTGAGCAATGCTGGTGCATAAGAGCATAGACAAATTAGATTTTGCGTTTACAGGAATTTCACAGTGAGTTATCTAAATCTATGAAAGCCTCCTGACATGTTTTTCCAGTTGTTCTCAAAACCAGATAAGAATGTCTTCCTGTAACATCAATAGAGTTCCCATGAGAGATCTCTTCACCAGCCAAGAAGAATAAACAGCTTCAAATATATGGCCTGCTCTTTACAATCCTGCAGTCAAAGAAAGGGAACCTTCAGGGTTTTTTCATAACAGAAATCTATTTTTGAACAGGTTGTGGGTTATAAGTGTGAGTGAATAAAAAGATGTCTGAAAAATCCTATTTCTTTATCACAGTGTCAAACTAGAACTGATAGTGGCTGAAACATTGTTGGTCACATAGCTGTCCCATTCACATATAAAATTAGGGAGGCAGAAGAACTGATTTATAAAATCAAAAGACCTGTGTGGCTGGGGGATTTAAACATTTCCCAATGCTCTATTTCTGCAGGCACTGCACTCCCAGTACAATTTTGCAAGCTTTGGAAAACACAAAGCACACAAACAAGCACAACATAAGCTTGAATTCTGAGCTACAGGCACTTCTGCCTTTCTCACTGCCCCCATGCAGCTTCCACTCACCTCACCCCAGGAATGTTTCATCTTTTATATCTGTGAACTAATTTAGTTGTCATACTGATCTGCTTTGAGAGCCAATCATGACTCAAAGTGTTTTCAAAATATACAAATAGTGATTTTGATGTGTGTCCAGAAATAATATACTTTTATATTATAGAAATCTATATTCCTCTGCTTCCTATAGAAATTATCTAAAGTATTTGGCAAACTAGACACAATAAAACTAAGTAGGGAACACACCACAAGTTCTCATGCTTTGTTTACACTTTAATTATCATTATTAATTATACAGAATCAATATGTAAATAAGAAATATATATAGTGGGATTTGGTTCAAGACCAGCCATGGATACCAACATCTGTATTATATGCAATGTTTTGGTAAAATGGCATCTACCGTATAAAATGGCAAAATTAAAGTTTGTTTTTGGGATTCCCTTTTGGGAGGAGGGGAAATATTTTCAAACTGTTGTTGACTGAATCCATGGATGCAGAATCCACGGAACTTGAGGGCCCACTGTATGCATAGATTGCAACCATTTTCATGATGGTGATGATGATGGCACTAACGATTCACTTTATTTATATCTCATCTTTGGCCCCAGAAAGGGGACAAAAGGTTAATAAAAGCATGTAAATGTCAATAAAAAGAATACTACAATATAATGCTTAATATATCAATAACATTAAAACAATGTAAAACATACATTAAAAAGCAGTTTAAAACTCTGTAGCATCTTATTTTGTTAAAAATATTCAGATTTTGAGAATTAGTGTGGCCTCCCTTGGAAGGGCATTCCAGCTGCTTTTGATATAACTTTTGGGGGTGACAGGATGAAGACAAGGCTTGATCTGAGAGCCCTGGTAAGATATTTGAAACAATATGATCCTTCAAACAGCCTGAACCTGAGCTGCACCCAAGTGTTAGCCTTACTATTGTAACAGATTCAAGGTTGTTGTGCCTGGCAGAATTTCTTCACTACTATGTGTACTGAGTACTTCTGAATCATTTTATTAGTTATTATTAATTAATTAATTAATTAATTATTAATTAGTTATCATTATAGACTACTACTCCAGGACTCTATCCAACACAGCCAGAGGAAATTCTGGCTAGGGCAGAGGTTCTCAACCTGTGGGTCCCCTGGTGTTTCAGCCTACAACTCCCAGAAATCCCAGCCAATTTACCAGCCATTAGGATTTCTGGGAAATGAATGCCCAAACATCTGGGGACCCCTAGGCTGAGAACCACTGGGCTAGGGGATTTTCTGGGTTTTAGTCCAAAAAGTAACATTCTCAAGATGTTTGCATGCAGGCAACGAATGAATCAATTGAAAGGGAATGTGGCAACGTTTCTACTTGTCTAAACTTGTCTTTTGTTGCACACTCTAGATAAAAGATCTTTTTTAAAGGTCATTTCAACAAGATGAATTATTGAGCATATAATTTTGTTTAATTTGAGAACTGTTTTTAATGTTTGAATTAAAATTATAACATTGAGGTCTAAACGCACATTTAATCACTTGAAATAAGTGAAATAAGATAGGATTGATAGTTGTAGGCTAAAACACCTGGGGACCCACAGATTGAGAACCACTGGATTAAAGCTAAATTAAAGCTAAGAGAAACATTTTAAATTGTGTCATCAAAATATTATACACAAGTACATATTAATGTTCAACATTTTCAGTGCTGGGTCAAAGCAGGATGTGCACCAAAAATATTAAAACAGCTGATGTCAATGCTTTCATAACCATCTTGGAGGACCAGGAACAATCAAAATATTCAACATAGTGTTGTTAACTGTTGTAAGGGTCAGATATATACAGTATAGGTTTATTTACATTTACATGCACAATGGGCTCACCACATACATGGTGGTGTGGTCAGGGTGGATATGAAAAAAATGTGGGTGATCATGCCCTATTATTAAATGGAGGTGACATGAATCCACATGTTTCAGCATGCCCATGTTCACATTGCTTCCGTTTAATATTATGGGGCATAACAATCCACTCAATTGAATTAATGGATCTGGAGCAAATCAAACCCTTGCAGCCTTAAAGCAAGGCAATAGCAAACCTCCTCTTAATAAATCTTGCCATGAAAATTCTATGACAGGATGGCCAAAAGTTGGAGTCCATTTGTAGGCATATAGTAACAGAAACATTAATAAGGAAATCGCTATTTCTTTAGCATGCTGTATGCTATTTGTTTAGACAGGCCATTTTAACTCCAGCAAAAATCATTAAAATCATAATGAAAGGGGAAAACAATAAAAATTATATGTATTGCTTCGGCATAAAAAAAGTAACTCCTCTGAGCACACATCAAATATCTGCATCAGCCATTTTATGAGTAGGATACACTCTCCCTTCTCTTCTATGAATGTTTAAAGCTCTCCTTCAAGCTCTTACTAAATCTATTGATCTGTGAAACACTGCACTCCAGGGAGGCAATTCACTTGACGTTCTATATCAAATGATGAGATGAATAATGATCATACCGTTTGGTAATTAAGCGTCTTACAAACCTTTTAACTGACTGAACGCCAAAAAGGTCAAATGAGGTCAAACCCACTTTTTAAAAGAAAAACTTGTCTCATATTAATCACAGGAAATAATCACCTTAAGAACAGCACCAAGATATATGTATCTTAAAGCAAATATTTAAAGACATGTTGTCAGGGTACAGATACCACGAAGACAGTCCCAAGTACAAAGTAACAATAGTTTAATGAAGATACAACTTAAAAGAATAAAAAATGCTTAACAGCTGCAAAATAGTATTCAAAAACAAACACAGACCAACCAGTCAAAAAGGAGGTAAAACAGAGAGTCCCAAAGTCCTAAAAAATCCCAACCCACTAACCAAAATACCCGGCAGAAGAGAAACACTCGCTATCATTACAGCGAACTCGTTCCAAGATGAAGTAAAGTCGTAGTCAAACCGGTCCAGGGGTCATCCACAGCAAACAGGATACAGCAGCAAGTCAAGCCGGTCCAGGGATCATCCACAGCAAACAGGATACAGCAACAGAGTCAAACGTCCAATCCAAAGTCAGGGCACAAGAGCGAACACGATGTCCAGAAGCGATCCGAGGTCCAAACCAAGAACAGTAGCAAATCCCAAAGAATCCTCAAAGTTCAGGAATCACAGGGCTCACAGGAATCACGACTCAGCATAACATGCAACCCAGCATAACACGCAACCCAGCATAACATGCAACCCAACATACACTTTGCCAGTCGCAAGGTCCCTATTGCAACCAACCGTCCTTTTATTACAAACCTTCCTCTGAGTTACAATCAGCCAACGCCCCACCCTCAACTGCTCTTGCATTCTCCTCCAAACTAGAATCAGACAACACCCCTCGCTCAGCTGCCAGTTGTGCTGCCCAAGCTGCTTTTTGCCTTGCCTGCCAAGCGGCCTTTCTCTTGCTTCTACTTACATCCTCCCAAACAGTAGACAAATCATCTTTCCTCCAAGTTTCATTCCCAACAGATCTTCTGAATGTGCCACTACTTGTAGGCTCCTCACCCACTTCTGCTACTTTTGTCCAATCCATCTCATCCACAACCTCATCAGTGTCACTCCCAACACTTCTCATAGAAACTGCTTCATTGTCAAACCCACCATCCCCATCAAACCCTTCAAAAGACTCTTCATCAGTGGGTTCAGTATTTGCCGAATCCTCTTCTGCTGTTGCTCATCTATAGGATCTTGTTCCCGAGTAGACCTTTCTGCCTGTCTACTCTCTAACTCCCTGTTGTTACTACTACTCAGAGACTCATCCACAACACATGTTCTCCAATTTTCCATTTCCCCACTACTATGAACTTTTTCTTTTGTCACCTATAGCTGTGTTACCCTCAATTAATTATTATACCTATGCATAATAGGTAGATAGAGCCGATGCTATTATAATGCATTATAGTTGAAGAGAGATTACTAGTTTACAACAAATGCAAACCATCTCACTGAACTAAACAATTTCACTACGGTAGCAAAACATTTATAGTGGTCAGTCAAGACTGTGTCTTTTAAAGATGCTTTAAAAATGATTATAGGATATTGCTTTTTAGGAGCCTACTTTCAATATTTATCTTCTCAATATTTGAAATTTAGCACAGGAAAGTTAATGGGAATAGTTCAGCTATGTCTACAGGAATGAGGGTTAGTTATCTGTATTAACAGTTAAACTTCAAGACACTAAATTATATAAAAATGAGGGGAAAAGGTTTTCAAAAGTGAACACTGTACAATCTCTTAAATATGTACCTCCAAATTAAAGAAATCAAACACTAGAAATGAGTAAAGCATGCACCCATCAAAATTTATAAATCAATAATAATTGAAAATGTGTAAGGATATACTAAACATTATAATGCAAACTTTTCCTGCCAAACAATTATGCTTTTCTAAATCTACATGCTGTTGCTCCAAATAAAAACTTACCTAAAATCTCAAAATGGCCTACTATCCCTCTTCCTCCTTGTTGCTGACAGTTACAGTGGTGAAAGGGGAATTTCTTCCTCCTTCCATGCCATTGACTGGCAAAGGAGTCTGGGAGAAATGAGAAGGAAAAGCCTCCACCCTCGTTCCTTCCAAGCTTCCTTGCCAGTCACATGACATGAAAGGATGAGAGGAATTCAAATCCTAGTGTAGGATTCAGATTTTCCCGAGTTATTTTAACTCTAGATACAGCTACATTATGCGGCTTTCCCCAGGTTAAACTAGATCAGCCATACAAATTCTATAGCTGCCTCTGGGCTGATCCAAGCTCACACTGACTTAAATGGTCAGTGTAGATGGCACACATGTGGAGTTCCAGCCTTGTTAATATCTAATATATGTGGCAACCCAGTTCTGCTCACACAACCAGTTGCAATCCTAACATGCTAAGACTTACCAACCCTCAATATCCAGTCCTGCCAATACGTATCACAACCTGAATTGTGCTGCTTGCATATGAGTCACTGATAAGAACTGGATAGAATGCAGCCTGGCAGGCCCCTGTTAACAATGCATATAGACACTTTCATAAATTTAAAAGCTAGCCATACTACAAGTGAACCAAACCAGTGCTATTCCATGTAGTGTTGTGGGAAGGGGGCTGCCGGTCAACATACTATCAGTTGCCAGTCTGTAGACAGTTTTCAGGAAATATACAACTGTAGTTACCAGGTATAAACATGGTGCTAGTCCCTGGAACATTAGGAAAAGAAAAACATCACTCCACCACATCAGACAACATGAGAAGCACTGAACGAAACAGTTCTATTGATTTGTCAGCAATGTATTTCCCCTTTTCTCTTTCCCTGCATTACACAACAGATTTTAAGAAAACAACAGTTTTACTCAAACAAAATAAAATCATGTGGGTTTAATACAGCTGTCGTGTCTGGGCATGGCCCCATGTAAGCCGCCCCGAGATGGGGTGGGATATAAGAATAAAATTATTATTATTATTATTATTATTATTATTATTATTATTATTATTATTATTACAGCTTCAAAATAATCTATAATCTGTAAATGTTTAACAAATGAAGTTTCAAAATGCACAGCAATTACTTTTTCATGTTTAAAATCTTCAAGAAAAAGCAAAATGATATTAATCATCTTTGGACCTTGTTAACTGATTTACAGCATTATATTTTTACCTAGTGCTTTTAAGACCACACACAATGAAAACTTTTTCTAGTGTGCTGCACGTAGAAAGTATTCCTGTCTGCTTCAGCACTTTGCCTTTTCACGGGCTTAAACCCGTCAAATTATTTCATTTGATTTCAGAGAATTCTCATATGGCAATCTATTTTATTTACTTTATCTTCAATAAAATGGTTCAGTGAACATTAGCAACTATGAGACACAAGTTTCAATCAGTCCTCTGGCAAAGGCGTCAATCTACATTAGACCTACTGTGCTGTGGGTTGCACTGAGAACACTAGAATAAGACAAGACAGTAGCAAAGCAAAGCAAAGCAACAATAGAAAGGGAAAAGATTTTTCCTCTTGACACTACTGTTATCTGCTTGAAAAATACAGTTACCTGATTCAAGACAACAATAATTTCACAATGGCTTAGGAAATTCTCAAAACTTGAACTCTGTTATCATTCCAATTAAAAAAGCTTCATGATTATTTGTGAAGGTGGGACTCTCGCAACCCTCAGATGTTGTTGGACTGAGACTCACAGCATTTTTATGGTAGCTAGAACTGCTAGAAACTACAGTCGACTAACATTTGACAAACCAGAACTCTAAAGAACTGTAAAGATCAAAGTTTCTAAGAAAGGGTTTTTTCCCCCAGAGGAAAGAATTCAAACCATGCTCTGAAGCAGATTTCCAAACCACTAGCTGTGCTACCTATTTGTTACTATAATATTAGGTTTCACTAATACGGATGTAATTCTTCACTAAGTTATTTCTTAAGGTAGCTATGAGTAATTTTAACCATTTTCCCAGCTTTGAGAGACTTACTCTGAGCAAAATTTGATCATGGTTGTTTTATACAGAAAACATCATTTCAGTACAATAAATAGCTGGAAAATAAGACCTCAAGACAGAAATATTCATTCTTGACCAAAAAAAAAAAAGCTTTCTGAGCAGAAAAATGCCATGAATGTAGATTTGTTCTGCATAAAATCCACACATGTTGATTACTGAAAAAAAAAACATTTTAATGAAATTGCTATTTTCTGTGCAGTAATTATTTCTACACTAAAACATTCTTTCCCATGAAGAATTGTTTCCTGTGGCAAAAATGCTGTTTTCTTTTTTTTAAAAAAAAAAAAAGGGGGGGGGGGAAGCCAATAACTTTGCCATGTACAAATTTTGTGCAGAATAAGCCCCAAACTGTGAAGATTCTCATCAGAGGATTCTTCTCTGAAGAATTTCTCAACATTTAAAAAACATGATTCTGAACCATTTTCCAAATTTTTTCTAATATTCTTTCCATCCTATTTACTAACCACAGTTGCAACAGCTGCTTCAAGAAGTTTCTGTCTCTTATGATGAGAATGCTCAACTGAAAGAGAATGAAAGTAAAGCACCAGGACTTAATTATGCCTTGTTTGTGTAGAAGGGTCAAATTCTGATTCAGTTAGCTCTAAGCAAAGGTGTGACATCATGCCTGGCCCAGTTTTATTTCACATGACAACTACCATGAGACCCCACCTCACCTACCATGTTCTCAAACTGACAGTGTTTGTCTTGTGTTCTAAAAATTAAGAGTGTTTTTTCATGTCTATCACTTGTGGCAAAAGATAACTCATCAAACATCTTCCACAATAATTTCTTGATGTTATTGAGACAACATCAAGGTTCAATGTTCTTCGTTTATACAAACCTGTTGGGTAGTTCAAAAATAGCAACTGAATTAGCCACCAACTGCAAAACAATCAAATATGTTTGAGCAACAATTCTTTTTGAAAGACTGTATCATTAAGGACTAATTCCAAGAACTGTAAGGCATCATTTCAAGATACCATGAAAATTTCTCCCAAAGCATAAACTTTATAATAAGTGGCGCAAGTTCATACTGGATATGAGCTGTAAAAAAAAGAAGATTGTGATAATAGTGCTCTTCCCAGCAAATCAGACCATTAAGAATGTACTTAATGTTCACTTGAATTGAAAAGGAGGCCTGTTAATATCCACATTTTGTTACTTTGTATAATCATAGGCAAATTTAGTACCTAGTAGTTCCAGGCCACAAATTTGACTTTTACAACTGCAAAGAAAGAGAGGGAGGGAAGGAAAGACAGGCTGATCATTTCTAAATTTCATTTAAGTGTTTAGATTTGTTCTAACATATTGATATCCTGCAATAGGTTACAATTGTGTTGTTACACAGTTACAGGAATTCAAATATGTCATAAAAATGGTTCCACATAGCTCATGACAATTAATATGTTTTTCTTGAAATCTCAGAATAGACAATCATCATTGGTTGCAATACCTTTTCCATCCACTCCAATTTAACTGTTGTTGTATAATTTACCTTCTAACCAGAAATGTGATGTGTACAAACTTCTCAGGTACAGCTTAATGCCACTCCAACAACAATACATATAATGCATTTGACATTTGTAATACACTTGCTCTCTCCCGCCCATGCCTCAGTCAAAATACCTACATCCTATTCTACTACTTTGCTCCCAAACTTTCCATTTTTATGCTTGAGATAATCAGCATATTATCACTACCATCATCAAAACATCATAAAACAATCAGCTAATAACAGCATTATAACTGTGTAAAGCAGTTATACTATATCAAGAAAAATGAAAGTTACTTATCTCAGAAATCTCCAATACAAAAAAGACTCAGAAATTGGTCTGATACAGAAAAGGATGGAGTACTTGATGTACTGCTGTCATTGAACACAGTGATATTTTTGGGATACCCATGAACTGAGGCTATCATATTCTGAACACATCATGAGACAACATAACTCATTGTAAACAATTATGAAGTTTCCTGAAATGCATGACAATATGGGTTGATCCAATCAAGGAAGCCAACCTCTTGAGTTTCATAGATCTAAGCAGAACATTTGATGATGAGGAAATCTAATACACAAGGTCACCATAAGTAGCATCAACTTGATGACAAATAACACACATACATCAGATGAGATGTCAGTAACTGTATATTTTCAACAGTGCTGTTTTTGCTGGATTCTGGTACATCAATAACTTAATCATCACCACCCCTGTCCTAGCATCATAGAAAAAGTAAAATACTTTTACAGAATGCATTATGTTATATCATTCTATTCATCATTGTAGCATTTGGTTCATTCAGCCCATCTTACTATACAAATGATCATCTACACATAGGATCATGTAAACAGAAATATGACAAACTGTGAATGCTGATTCTTTACAGAATTGAATGTTTAATTGTGTCTTTGGCATCACTGATATAAAATAACTTCACACTGTAACAGAGGGCAAATCTCTGCCAGGAGAAGCTTACATTCTAAAATTCAGTGCAATGGAAGACAGGGTGAAATGAGGAGGCAATATTTGATTGTTTCAACTGTCTGTACTTTATCTTAATTAAGTAATGTGTTTGGCTAAAAGATCCATAGAAAAGGAAGGTTTTACAGAGTAATAACACAGATGTTCTTGAATCCTATCCATGTGAAGAACCAGGGGGGAAAAATTGGAAACTGAAAATCACATTCCCTCCGCCCTTTCTCCTCAAACTGGAAATTCTTCACTTCCAGAATTCTTCCACTCTTCCTTGTACCTCTATATCTCAACTTGAAGTCATTTCTGAACATATAGGGAAGCCAGGGGGAAAGGGTGTGTCTATAGGCGGAAGACTTACCGATGTTCCCTTGCTTCCTTATAGTACAGTGATGGTGAACCTATAGCACACATGCCAGAAGGGGCACACAGTGCCCTCACTCCTGACACATGTCCCAATGTCCACCCCCCACTCGCCATCCCATCCCCCACTCACCTGCTCACTCACCTGTTAATTCGTCCCCAGTCACCCACCCCTGCTTGCTTGCCTGCTTGCCCACTCCCTGCTCAATAGCTTGTCCCCCTCCACTCGCCACCCCCCGAGTGCACCCCAATGGTTTAGGCATTCCATCTCTAAAAGGTTAGCCATCACTGCAATAGTATAACAAGAGGCTAATAGTAGAGTGATGGGTTTGAGTCAAGATAGTGCAGCCCATGGACCATATGTAAACTTTCAGGATTTTTAGAAGAGATCCACAGATCTTCCCATTAAAAAAACCATTTCTCCCAAACACTCTCAAATTTCCCCTGTGGGATGTAAGACAATATTGACATTTTTTTTGACAGGAAAGATTTCTCCACCAATTGGATGTGACCTGAAAATTAACTGAAGTGTATTGGGAAAAACGCTTTGGGAAAAGTCTGCAGAACTAATGTCCTCCTCCTAATACTGACAGTTTGCCATTACTATCCTGTCCACTGTCATGCTATCTGAGCCTGATGTTGAAGCCCAAGAATATCTAGAGGGCCAAACATTCCCTATTCCTGATCTATGTACATGTGAACCTGATTTTTTATTTCCTTCAAGCTTTGTGTAAGAAACAGTGCACATCAGAGAACACAATTTGATCTTAGTTTTTTTGAGTTTTGGTAAGAAGCAGGCAGTTAGAAGTGATAAAGTTATAGATACCTTTCTTTCCTTTTCCTCAGAAAGTCTTGTGGTAAGCTTCAGTCTTCAACTGGTACAAAACATCAGTTCCAACACTGCAGACCACATGATAAAAATACACAGTGAAGCTATAACTTTTGTGTGTTGTTCTAACTGATGACATTCAACCATCTCTGGATTCATGTTATGGCATCTTTGTTTGAGTTTCCACCTAGTTATCTCGTAACAGAATTATGAGAACAATTTTTGATGTATGACTTCACTAAGGAATCAATACTTGACCATTCATCCTCCATATGGAACATCTTTATCAATGTAAACATGACTACAGAACATGCAAAAGATTGTAGGGATGAGATTTGTTTGTAATATTTTAGTTTGAAAAAGCGTGCATTAAACCAAGAAAAAGCAGCAACAACAGATGAAATTAATGAATTATATTGCCTCTGTAGATAAAAAAAAATTCAGCTGGTACTCAGACAAATGCACTGTTATAGCGAATCATACTATTCTATAGTTGGGCCACTACAATCAAGGGTCCATCAATAGTGTAGAATTAATTCAGCTTGACCCCACTTTTATTGCTATAGCTCAATGTACTTGATGCAAACACAAAACACTTTTTTGAGCTCATTTCTTGGTTAGGAATGGAGACGAATGCAAGCCACCTGCGGTGGTAGCCAAGCTCCTATGACCAAAATGCCCTGCATAGGAATGCAATGAATTTAAACAATGGCCGAGATGACAGAGAAGATGCATGTCTTTGGAGTGAGAAACTCATAACCAATGGTCAATGCATAGGAATAAAGTATAGGTTGTTCACGCAACTGTGCCACAGCTAGCATCATCATTTTTGCAAATACGTTTGGTATGGTTGTCAATACAAAGTCAAAAAATCTGAAACTGAGATATTGGGAGTAGCTACATACTTGTCTCCATATAGATGCAGGCTGAAACCAGGAAATAGAAAATTGTCAAGCTAAGTAGGATACAATAGTTAAATAATTAAAAATTGGGAAAAAATCCTTTTGTGGTATTTTCTACTTACAATCTAAAATGGAATTTGCAATGGCTTTCTTGTCTAGGAACCAACTGACTGCATGGAGGCTATTCAAAGTGTACAGATCAACACCAAAAAAAGAGTTTCAGGAAAACTAAAAGGAGAGTTTATGGTTTTACTCCCCGGTTCTTGACTCTTGATACTCAGGGCAAGGTCCTCTATATACCTCTGTTGAAATAGTAATGTTTCCACAGTTGCTAGTTGTACAAATGAATAATTTCATCTAATGTACAGCTCTACCTCCTCATATTCTCTTCCCAAAATCAAGGTAACCCTAAGGACAACAATAGGTTTGTGGTTTTTTATCCCATAATTGAGGTTTCTATAGCTATACTACAGAGATATACTAACTTTAAGTAATACTTATCCATTTAAATCCATAAACTATTCATCCAGAACAGGTTATAATACAAAGTGCGCACAATTATAGTCGAACAGTTTAATTTAAACTATTGTGATTTAAGAATCAAATTATGTGTTAAAATTCTCACTCAAATCCAGTACTGGCTCTTCAGTTATGTAATCCTTCTATAAGGAAATATTGAGAGACCCTTAGCTACAGCAGCACTACTGGATGCCATTATAATTAACAAGGACATGCAAAAAATAAATTAACAGTTATGTTTCATAATCATGTGAAAGTGAAATGAGCTCATGAAGAGGTCCAAGTACTTACTGTGATCTCATTAGCCAAATTTTACATGCTATTTTATATCACTACTTATGCTGTTAGAGTATTAATTTGCCAATGTGTTCTGTAGATTCATAAAAGCATATTTTAAATATCCTGTAATGAAGCATGAGAACTGTTTGGCAATATTGTGGTTTAGCCTGCATCTATACGGAGATAAATTGTATATACTCCCAATATCTCAATTTCAGATTTTAGTCTACCTGTTCCTTTAAATATGGATCTGGATTAAGGCAAGACGGCTTCACGCTATGAAAAGTCAGTTTTGGGAGGGAGGGGCAAGGATTGCATATATTTTAATCTACAGTAATACCAGGAGATGTGTATTAGTCTGACACCCAGAGCCACAGATCATGAAACTGAGACACCAAAAATTTGGAATGTGTAATATGGGGGAACCCAACAGCATAAACTGAAGGGACACCTGGCTGCATGACAAATGAATTAACGTTAATTCATTGAAATGCATCCATATGTTTGAAGCCCACAATCCAGTTATGAAGAGACAAGACTTTCCTAACCAGTGCAATCCAAAGTGACTGGCATTTATATTTAACAGAGTTAACAGAGCCAATGAAGAGTATTCAAAGGGACAAATTTATAGAGCTTCCTCCTCCCTCCAAAGTGAGGCAACTCTCCCTCAATTTAAGTGAAATGGACAAATATTTTCTCTCTAGAGGAGGAGTCCTCAAATTTTTTAAGTGGAGGGCCAGTTCATGGTCCCTCAGATTGTTGAGGGGCTGGACTATGATGAAATAGTCCAAAATTAGGATTGTTGTTGCTGTGTCTTTTCAGACTTAGGTCAACCCTAAGTCTAAAGTTTAGAACAGGGTCCAGGTAAATGACCCTGGAGGGCCACATTCGGCCCATGGGCCTTAGTTCGGGGATCCCTGCTCTAGAGACTGCAAAGGTAAACAGTGATTCATGCTGCACTCTGAGAGGATGGATTCAATGTCTCCAAATTTGACACTCTCCAACTTTTTTTGAAGGCTTCAATATGAAGGTGACTTCATATTTCATATGTGGATTTCAAACCACATAAAACCACATGCATTTGCTAGTGCAATATACTTGCATATCTTATAACCCTCCAAATGTTTTTAACTTCAGCTCCCAGAAATCTTGACCATTGGACAAGCTGGCTATGGCTTCTGGGAGTTGGAGTCCTAAACTCCTGGAGGAACAGGTCTAAATACTCTAAAGGCACCACATCCTGTCTGATCGTGCAAGCTAGGCAGTGTCAGGCCTGTTTAGTACTTTGATCGAGGACTGCCAATGAATGCAAAGTGAAAAATACTGGCAAATTCATATCTGAGTTTTCCTCGCCTAAGAAAACTCTATGAAATTCATGGGGTTACCTTACGTCATGAGGTAACTGGAAGACACATACACACACACACATGACAACACTTTCTATTTTGCACAGACAAAATTTGGTCTTTCATATACTTCTGTTCTTCAGTTGGAAGAAAGATTATGTGCTGGTAACTACATAACATATGACAGTAAACATGATGTAATAATAATAACAGTGCCCCCAAGCCCCATCCCGGAAATATGACCCAGAAGGATACCATGGTCGATAGTATGTATGTACTGGAATGGGCCTACACAACATGTGACCCTCCAGATGTTTTGGACTTCAGCTCCCAGAATTTTTGGGAGCTGGCTAGGGATTCTGGGAGTTGGAGTCCCCAAACCTGGAATGCAACAGGTTGTGGTTGCCTCTCAGCTCCAGGGATTCTTGGAAGATACGGATTTTCTGGACCAATCACAGTCTGGCTTCAGGCCTGGGTTCAGTACCGAGACGGCTTTGGTTGCCTTGGTGGATGACCTCCGCAGGGAGCTTGACAGGGGAGTATCCAAACAAAGATGCCATGGTATCCTTCTGGGGCGGCTCTCTGGGATGGGCCTTGGGGGTACTGCACTTCAGTGGCTCCAGTCCTTCCTGGAGGGCCGTTCCCAGTTGGTGAAGCTGGGGGACACCTGGTCGGACCCCTGGCCATTGACCTGTGGGGTCCTGCAAGGTTCTATTTTGTCCCCCATGCTTTTCAACATCTACATGAAATCGCTGGGAGCGGTCATCCGGAGTTTTGGAGTACGGTGCCATCTCTACGCGGATGACACCCAACTCTACTACTCTTTTCCACCTAAATCCAAGGAAGCCCCTCGGATTCTGGACCAGTGTCTGGCCGCTGTGTTGGCCTGAATGAGGGTGAACAAACTGAGACTTAATCCCGACAAGACAGAGGTCCTCCAGGTCAGTCGTACGTCTGATCGGGGTATTGGGTGGCAACCTGTGCTTGACGGGGTCGCACTCCCCCTGAAGGCACAGGTCCGCAGCTTGGGGGTCCTCCTGGATTCGAGGCTGACGCTTGAGGCTCAGGTGTCGGCCGTGGCCGGGAGGGCCTTTGCACAATTAAAACTTGTGCGCCAGCTGTGACCATACCTCGAGAAGTCTGATCTGACCATGGTGGTCCATGCCTTAGTTACCTCTAGACTGGACTATTGCAATGCGCTCTACGTGGGGCTGCCTTTGAAGACGGCCTGGAAATTACAACTAGTACAGCGTTCGGCAGCCAGGCTTTTAACTGGAGCGAATTACAGGGCGCATTCAACGCCTCTGTTTAAGGAGCTCCACTGGCTGCCATTTATTTTCCGGGCCCAATTCAAGGTGCAAGTTATCACCTACAAAGCCCTAAACGGTTTGGGACCCACCTACCTTAGAGACCGCATCTCCCTCTATGAACCTACACGTTCTCTTTGCTCGTCGGGGGAGGCCCTTCTCTCGCTCCCACCACCCTCACAGTCACGGTTGGTGGGGACGAGAGAGAGGGCCTTCTCCGTCGTGGCCCCCCGGCTTTGGAACTCTCTACCTAGAGAGATCAGGCAGGCCCCTACCCTCCTCTCCTTCCGGAAGAGCTTAAAAACCTGGCTCTTCCAAAAGGCCTTCAATGTTTAATTGTTGCTGGATTGATCTATCTGTCCATTCCATAATAGTCCCATTGTTGTTGACTTGTCATTTTATACCGCACTTTATTGTCCATTCAACTATGAAATTTCCTTTCCCCATTTCATAATACTCTGCACTTTGCCTGGGATCTACGACTTAGTCTCCTGTTTTTAATACTGTATCCTGCTTGTTGATTTTAATGATTGTTTTTATTGATGTTGATGTTTTTTACTGGGATAATTGTTTTATTGCTTTGTTACTGTTATTTGTTTGTTTTATCGGGCCAGGCGCCATGTAAGCCACCCGAGTCCCTTCGGGGAGATGGGGCGAGGTATAAAAATAAAATTATTATTATTATTATTATTATTATTATTATTATTATTATTATTATTATTATTGTGCAGACCTGAACGAGAATAACTCCTTTGATGAATCAATCTATGTTGCCTTATTGTGGCAAGGACACACACCAACCCAAATGTCATGATATTTTTAAATTGCTCACCATGAAGATCTGGCAATTATTTATTTATTTATTTATTTTATAAGTATCCTATCACCCTACATAAGATCCAAGATGCACACGTTAGCCCATGTAATACAAGTACCTGTCACCCACACTGTAGTTTACCACAGTATGATAAATTATGAGGCACTTACAGAATTCCTACTACTCAGAAAAAGGTGTCACATACTTTAATGTTAAGTTGCCTGCACACAGTAACTGTAACACGGATAGCAGAAAATGTCCCCATATGGAAAACTAAACTACCGTACCCATTCCACTAACCATGGCAAACAGTTGTTCATCTATGAGAACACAAGGTAAAACTTGCCCGCAGAAACAAATTCATGTTTTCTTTGCTCACACTATGTGTCTCTCCCCCATGCATCACTACAAATAAAGTCTCAATGATTCATTCATGTGTTCAGTGCACAGGTGAAGTGAGCAGGAAAGAAAGATGTCTGGCTTGCTTTGTGCTAATACTTCTCAGTAATCCAGAGATAGAGAATGATTCTATTCAAAAGATTCACCAGGTTTTTTATTTAAAATGCATATGCTGCATGGTTTAGAAAGGAATTTAGATTTCATGTTAATTTATTTAAACTGATTTTATAAAGACAGGGTAATGAGCAAAGCACACTGAGATGACCAATGGCTTCTTTCCTGCCCACCCACCATCAACTGGCTCACTTCTTTCCCACTTTCCTTCCTAGTTAGTCTTCCTGCTAAACAAACAGGAGGATTCTCTTGTTCCCTTTATGTGTCTCAGAACTTAGTAGGAGGCTGCTCAGCAACCATCAGAGTAAATAGGAATAGTAGGATGTAAAAGTGAGTAATGCTTTGAAAGTCTCCTTTTGATGAAGCACCAAGCCAGGGAAAGTGTTCAATGGAAAGGAAATGTTCACCTTTCTATATAGGCTGCTTCAGAAGAGTGCCTATTCCTTCCTTTCAGAAGCCAATAAATGTTGAGGAAGCTTCAACTACATACATTTCTACCATGTGACAAGATAACATATAATGATATGCAAAAAAAATAAGTAGAGTCTCGGTTATCCGGTTTATCCAACACACCGTATTATCAGTTCGTAAAGGTCTCATCCCTCCCGGCAAGCACCCAGCTTGGAGAGGCTCGCTGTGCTTTGTTGCCTAGAACAACAGCAATGCACAGCTTTTCCTTAATCCCTCCATATTAGCCAACATTTTCGCTTATCCAACATTCTGCCGGCCTGTTTATATTGGATAAGCGAGACTCTACTGTAATGGTGTGTGCAGTAAAACCTCAGCTGATGCAAAGTTTGAAAAAAATACTCCTAATTCCTTAATTCATAGCAAGACCTTTAAAAAACCTTTAAAAATGCCATAACTAACTCATGGCTTCAGGGAGGATTTAATTTGCTCTTCCTCAAATTTCCCTAGTTCTCTATTTCAAAATAGTATAGGTGCAAAGCCACCGGTGGCCCAGCGGGTTAAACTGCTGAGCTGCTGAACTTGCTGACCGAAAGGTCGGCGGTTCAAATCCAGGGAGCGGGGTGAGCTCCTGCTATTAGCCCCAGTTTGAAAACACGCAAATGTAAGTAGATCAATAGGTACTCCTCCAGCGGGAAAGTAACAGCGCTCCATGCAGTCATGCTGGTCACATGACCTAGGAGGTGTTTACAGACAACGCTGGCTCTTCAGCTTAGAAATGGAGATAAGCACCAACCCCCAGAGTCAGACACGACGAGACTTAATATCATGGGAAAACCTTTACCTTTACCTATAGGTGCAGTGTAAAGGGGAGAAAGGCAAAAACAGTGTGCTAACACAAAGTCAATTGGGTTCCAGGTCTGCTAACGAAACAGAGAGCATTTTAGTCACTTATCCATGTTACATTTACCAGTTTTCCAGGTTTTTCTCTAACATCCAAATGGATTTTCAAATTCTATTTGTGGCCTGTAACAAAAAGCAGTGAACTATGATTGATTTATTTTCCTCAGTCATATTTCAAGTCTCACAAAAACTGTTTGATAGTAAGTAGTACTTTGTTCCTTTTTAAACAAATGAATTTAGTTTTGTATTGGGCTAAATAATAATATTTTGCCTGGACCTCCTGAAAATAATTACAAGATCACTGTGACTAAATTAGATTTCAACAGTTTTAATCTAACCATAACTAGTCTGCAATCTATATTATATATTAAACAGCCTTTCTCTCTCTCTCTCTCTCTCTCTCTCTCTCTCTCTTCTCTCTCTCTCTCTCTCTCTCCATCCCTCCCTCCCTTCCCCCCCTCTCTCTCTATATATATACCTAAAAAGTTGCATATTTTAAAGAACCCATTGAAAAGTCAAAAAGATTCCAAATCACAGAAATCTACTACAAAATCTTCAATGGCATTGATTTATGAAAGCAATGTGAATTAATGTATATTATTTGCTTCTGAAATATTGTATTTTAGCCTACCTGTGCTTTACAACCTCACCACATGGAGTTCTAAAAGTGTCTTCTCTACACTTCTCTGTACTGCTGGTACTAAGTCCCCCAAATCCCATCAGATGATGCAGGGCTACTTCCAGTGGGGCTCCTTTGGCCTCTGTGCTGGCAGTGTGCCCGCAACGTGCCAGCAGTGCAGAGAAACGGAGCATTACACTGGCCTCCACTGGTCCCCGGCTTCTGAACCTCCATCCTTAAATTAGTATAACCCACCTTGGGTACCTTGGTAAATATATATATATATATATATATATATATATATATATATATATATACACATACACACACACACACACATATCCACATACTGGGGTGTTTGGGGTGTTTTTTTAAGGGTTTAATAGCCCTTCCCTTGTTCACTTGAAAAAGAATTAAAAAGTATTGGCATGTTCAGAAAAGAAAACTTTTCCTGAAACGAGTAATACATTCATGTTCAAATACAACGGAAGTTACAAAAACATGAATCAGCACAGCTTGCCTTCATATACAATAGTTTAAAGGGATATTTCCAATGGTTACACAAAGGTATATAAGCACACATTCGTTTCTCTCTTATTCATGTGTACAAATTTTGTAATTTTGCATAGTTGTTGTTCTTCCATAATTTTTTGCCAGGGTTTTTCTATTGAAGATGTCCATACTGTCCTGCTCAGTTCAAGATGGACTGGCTTGAAAATGAACTGAGATGTTTGTCTGTTTATTGGGAAAATTGTGAAATAACCTCTGCGATTTTTGCATTTTGCCCTCCGAGGAAAGGAAGTTTTCTCCACTTTGGATGTTAATCCAAGCCAGATAATAATTTAGAGTCTCCTAACTTCAGTAACATCTCTATTAGCCACACTGTATGCAAACACAGAATCAATGTAATAATGAAATAGACCTCCTGACCTACAGAGAATATCATAATTTTAATAACTAAGTCAAAAACATTCCAGAACAGCACTTCAGTGACTCAAAAGAATTTTATGTATTACTATTGCTCTTCAACAAAACAGATGCCCAAAGTATTTTCATATATTTATGAAGAGAATGTTTGTCCAAATGTAGCAAATATAATAGTCAAAAAGGAAACTGAGATGCATTTTGCTCTACTATTCCTTTGCAATGTACAATACTATGCTAACAGCCAACACTATCAGACCATCATCTTCTTTTACATGTAAACATGGTACAGAAATAGATAGTTTGTACCCCTTTCCAGAATTACCACAAAATTCCTACACAATTGTTCTCCCCTCCCTCACTAATTTCCCTTTCACACACATCACAGAACCAAGCTCTCCAATTTTACATAATTTCATGGTTCATGACTAAAACTCCAAAAAATATTAACCACCCACAGAGATCACCTTGACATGCTTCTGCTGCAGAAAACAGAACATTATACTAACTACGAACCCTGAAGCATATTCAAAACATCACATCCTATTTATGAAATACACAAAGAAAATGGGGTAAGTAAGAATATTTTAAAAAGTAATATGCTATACTTATTTTTTCTGTATAAAATTAGAAGGTGTGACTCATATACACATTTTTCCAACAAGATGAAATTATGAATGCAATGCCTGTATTTTCTGGCTAAATTCTGTCCTGTTTTTGCTTAGAGGTGTTAATGGACATGTATGTATGCACTTGTACATTGATTCAGATACGTAACTGGCTATAAAGAGAAAATAACTATTTCAGTGTAGTTACATAAAAGGTAGTGCATGTGGGTTAATCTTAAAGGAACTTTAACTCATTATTACCAAGTGGATAAGGGAGTCATTTTGCCAATAATCTGCGTATTATATTACTGGAGCATATAACGGCATCTCAAGCCTAAACCTTGGATTCTACCACATGTTTAAGTACTTGATCAAAGGCCAGAAACTTGGACAACCCATAGAAAATGGTCCAATATAGTGAGATTCAAAAAGGATTTTTTTGAAAGTTTAATAATTCTCTACTTTAGGCTTACTTAAACTATGCCCAATTGATTACTTCCCTCATTCATTCATTCAGTCAATCTACATCTGGTCTTCTTCAACAAGAGTTTCATCTTATTCTTCCCAAATCCTATTCCTATGTCAAACCTGTATAAACTGAACACTACAGTGCAGTAATCTAATTAGCATGTTACCAGAAGTGCCTGAATAAAACATTGCAGGCAGACAATGCACATCCAGGAATGGCTGTAGGTGAAAACCCAAGACTCATTTGGGTTTTTGTTTTGTTTTGTTTTCGTGTCAAAAGGGAGACATGGGGCGGATCTGCTGTGACATAAACTGGATCAGCCCAGGATGTTTCCCACAGCCAGCCAGCCACAGACACCACCATTGGCACTGAACCGGCCATGACATGGGTCCTACAAGTCAGTGATGTCAACTGGGGTAATGGAGTAATAAGGGAAGGGAATCGTCTTTTCCCCTACTTCTCCAATCGCCCTGTTGCCCCAGCTGATGTCACTGCAGGTGATAGCTGATCAGCAGAACTCATGTCGTGCCTAGGGACTGCCACGAAATGGTGAACAGGAGAGGGCTTTAAGTGCCATATATTACATATAGTTAATGTAATAAACACAGTGCCCCTCAAAACAAACAATGGCCAGGTTATTCATAGCAAAACTTCTCAGACATTAAATAGGGCAGCAATATGTTGCTTTCTCTCATTTCCCTGGAAAAGTAACCTGTTCCAAATAATTATTTGAGAATCAGAGCAAACTGTCACCAACATATTGCTGACACCAAGTAGTCTCCTTTCTCCCTCATAGACCACTTCAAGCATTAACAATCCTTAGCCCACTTGGAACAACTCAACTGGACAACTCTGCAGATGCAGTGGTTACCCCCATGCAAAAAAAAAAAAAACCTTTAACCACAATAGCACCATAGAATCTAACTTGTTTTCTTATCTATACTCAAATACACTTGTTGGAAATATACATCAACATTTGTTGCCCTGTCATTTCATTAATGAAATTTCACAGGAAATCAAGAATTCATTTATCTATGTCATGTGGGAACCAATATTTAAAGGTGATAGTGGCAATTGGCTGGATTCTTTCTTTGTTCCAGAAGCTGATCAGGGGTTAGACAAAATTGTCTGCTGAGATAATTTCTGGAGATTTCAAACACTTAACATTTGCAGTAGCTCTGAAAGTTACGCCACATAAAGCAACAACTTAACACAGAAACCATCATTCCTGTACTTATATGTACTGCTGATCATGACCAAAAAGGCTGCAATCCTAAAATTAAGGTCATCATTGAAATTCTTATTATCATCTGTTATTGAAATTATAATTGAATTTCAACAAATCAATGGCATATATATATGTGTGTGTGTGTGTGTGTGTGTGTGTGTGTGTGTGTGTATTAATTTGGATATACATTATTCAGAGGAAACATGTTTTATATTTTGAAAATGAAAAAAGGTTAAGTGGCCATTATTATTACCATAATATTCCATCCTAATATGTCTTCAAATTTGGTTTACTTGATTTAAGCATCTTAAAAGCCTTCACCTTTTTTCCTAGAAAATAATTCTCAGTTTGGAAGACACCACTTTCTAGATATGGAGGACTGATGCTAATGTCTCACAGTTTACTGGGTGATTTACTCAGAGTTATTATTTTTACCTTTGCATCAGTAGGCAAAACAGATGTACATTCCTGTGTCAACTAAATAAAACGGATGGTGGAGCTTCCTAGATATCTTTGGGGCTGTCAGTTCATGAATGTTGCAATTTGATTACTTAATGCATAATATTGACGAAGTATGATTCCTTCCTTTAAAATTCCTAACTTTTACAATGCTTAAAAAATTAAAATATAAAACTTTATATGCTAAAATATAAGTCAATAGTTTCAAAGAAATTTGCTAAATTAAGAGGACCTTCTATTAGCACTGAATATTGAAATAAATGTTTGCCTGTCATCAGCCACAATTTATGCCAATAATGTTTTAAATAGCATACTTTTGTGGTGATCTTCAATAACTACTGATCCCCATAAAGTAGGAATTATCAACCTGTGGTTAAGAATGCATTTCACAGTATCTATAACCTAGGTGCAAAACAAACCCACCCACCCACCCACATAGATTTCATTCCTATGATGACATTCAACCTCTCTGTTTGCATTTTTAACTTTTGTGAATTTCATTATTTGCAAATTTGATTAATGTGTTTTCTCTGGGAATCTGAGCATTTCCATACTTCAGGAAATAATGCCCGACTGCTCACTGGAGGGAAGGCCACATAATGAGAAGACAGGAAAGCTTTAAAATATCATGATGCTGGGGAAAACGGAAGGAAAAAGGAAGAGAAGCCGACCAAGGGCAAGATGGATGAATGGTATCCTTGAAGTGACTGAATCATAGAATCATAGAATCATAGAATAGTAGAGTTGGACTGACTTGACCTTGAGGCAGCGATGGCCGAAAGGAAGCTCTGGTGTGGGCTGGTCCATGAGGTCATCAAGAGTCGGAAGCGACTGAACGAATAAACAACAACAACAAGGGCATGCTGCATTAGAGAGTCTATTATACTTTGATAAATCTCTTTACAGAGAAAACCCAGCTGCACTAAATTATGCTATTATTTTATTTCCAGACCAATGTATGGTTGGGATATTTCCCAACCAGGGGCACATCTACACTGACCACTTAATGCAACTTGAAAGCAGCTTGACAGTGTGGTGTTCAGATGACACATGTCACAAACACATGCAGGAATGTGCATTAAGAGCTTTAATGTTGTAGATCAGCCATCATGGCCTGTATTCCATCAAGAGATGGAGTTGGAAACAGATGATGCTACGGATTTTGCAGACCTTTCTGCCCCGGACCGAGGCCCCATGGCCTTGCAGCTGCCTGATATGGTTGTTTCAGAAGAACCTCTAATTGGCAAACATTCCGAAGTCTCCTCATCGTTACCCACACCAGATGGTGTAGACCTGGGTGAAGATGAGACTTTTCATCGGAAGGAATTTGTTACAAAAGATAGAAGCAGGAAAGAGGGAGTGAGACGGAGTCGAAGATTAGCTCTCAAGTCAGATGGCTAACTTTCCCATGGGAAGTTTTTGTGGGTCCTGTACTCCTTAATTTTACAGACTTGGGATTCCTTAAAAGTGCCCCTCACTGTATTCTCGTTGCGGTGTCAACTTTGCCTTTCCTCAGAAGAGGTTCCAGTTTCCAGCTCCTTGCCTTGTCTCCTGACTCCGTGCCAAGTTCCCAGTTCCAAGCGAGCTGTGCCGTGCCGCAACTCTCGAGTAGACCTCACCTTTGCGCCAAGTTTCCTTGTTCCTGAATCAAGATTGACTCTGCCTTGTTTACCTTGCTCCTGCTACGAGGCTGTTCGAGTGGATTTAAAGTTTGCAGATTTGCAACGCTGTGTTCCTGCTAATGTTTCATGGACAAACTTTGATTTCTTGGAGGAAGCTATCGCGTTTTCACTTGTGGATTACAATTTAGATATTGCTGAACTCTTTCTGAACTGCAATTAAGGACTTATTTCTTACTTTCCACCTTAAATGCGCATAGATATATATATTCTGCTTCAATAAACGGCTTGTGTGTTATATTGGCTCCGGTCTGGTTTTCGAGTGCTCGCGCTGCCTTGGGGTGCAACATTTAAGCTGGAATAAGTAAAGTCAAGGGATAGAAAAAAGAGCCTGTAATGTGTATCTTTGTGCTCTAGTGTAAAGCACTCCACATGGCAAAACCAATTAAGGGATATTCCTTCCAGCAATCTGTATATGAGCACTGTGTGTGGGGGGGAGAGGTATGGTCAAGAATCTGTGGATACTGAGGTTCCAGGAACTAGTTCAAAGTCAGCCTCTGTGATGCACATAAGTACTATCTCCAGGCCCCGACAGGATTCCACAGTTTTTATTAGAGTATCAGAGAAGTCCATGGCTCCAAAAAGGTTAAGAACCACCAGTCAAGGAAAAGGTTGGCAACTGATGTTTACACCATTAAACTGGAAAACCAGAGGTTTAATTTAAAGTTTGCAACTGCAAGCAGATTTTACTTGCTTTTGTATTCACCTCTCTCACATCCAAACAACACAATTCAAAGTTAATTCAGCCAAAACTAATCTGCGGCCATGCTTAGTTAAAGCACTAACAAGTCCTCCTTAACAAATTCCTCAGCATTTCAAAGAAATTCTGAGATCCAAACATACACAATATGATGTTAAACAAGTTAACTGATCTGGTCACACCATTGCTGTCATCCTTGATTGTTGTTGGCACGTAGAACTTCTAAACAGCAAACTACTGCACATACATTTAACAATTGATACTTTTCCTAACATAAACACAAGAATCAACCAAATATAATTGCCAGCCTGCTACTAAAGCATAGGCAGAGAGCCAGCTTGAAAAGAGCAGCAAAGATAGATAGCAGTTCTTCCAAACAATAATTCAAAATACAAGCCCCAACAAGGGTGTGATATAAATGTGATGGTAAACAGATTTAAATACTGCAACGGATTAATACATTTGTTCCACTGCAATAATTGTTTACTTGAGAAAGCAAATTTACTCTCAGGAGACAATGAGAACTAGATTATGAAGCTTTTAGTTGCGACCAAGTGGGTTGGTATTCTAGCACAAAAATGACATACTGAAGCTCCTGTGCTCATAAAAAATGATATATTATCTGTAATACATATTTACTTGCTTTATGTCAACTTATTACCAATAATTAACTAAAGAATAGTTTTTGTTATCAAACAATATTAGTAAGTTTTCACACAGCATATATTCAATCTACAAAATCCATCTTGAATTGAAGAATCTTTAGTCTTTATTGCATCAATACAGAGTTTTACTAAAAGTGGATATGAAAGTACAAAGGTCTAAGTGTGTACCTTTACATCTGAGGAGAAAAGCCAAACCACAGAAACATGTCTGACCTCAAACTCAGAGGAAAAAGTTTTCTTTCTTCCCTTGATTATGGCAAAAAAAAAAATAACCCTCTGATCATAAAAGTTGTATGGAAAAGCAGGTACACACACCGAAGGCAGGTAGCTTCTCATGGGCCATTCATTTGGAATATAACTGCAAGCAATATATTTTTATAACTGTTTATTTTTTTAAAGGACGACAGAAAGCTTCAAGAAAATGCATACTTTGGGGATTCTGAGAGGCAAATCAGAATGCTGCTTCAGGGTCCATGATTCAAGTCAAAGGGTCTTTTTATTTTCTGTATGAGTGAAAACCAAAAAAATATATAACAATGCTCAACTGAACTGTGTTTCTTCTAAGCTCTTGGCATATCTGTGTTGAATAACTGTCTCTATTCAGAGTTGTTGTTTCAAGGTACTCACTGGATTTTATTTTTAAAGTTGTTTTATTACTCTTACAAGTTTTCACCTCTTTCCTAATGCATTTTTCTATTTAATTGAAACTTAAATAGAATTAGTATTCAATAGTTTAATGCTGCAATCCTAACCCTACTTTCATTATGGCATTTATTCTTGAGAAATTATGCAAGGGCTTTGAATGTTCTTATAACCACAAAGGAACACTCAAACAGATAAAAAAAATTGGTCTGTTCATGTACAACATCATCAAACCTTTAATACTAAAGAGTTCCTTTCAGAAGATTTTGGTACCTCTAGACATATTGAACCCAGGCTGTATCACAGGCCAGACTACCTCATAATCTGGTTGTAAGACTAAAATATCACAATGTTATTGGGTTATGTTTTGTTTTTTCGTGTCAGGAACAACCGGAGTTGCTTCTGGAGTGAGAGAATTGGCCGTCTGCAAGGACGTTGCCCAGGAGATGCCCGGATTATTTTTTGATGTTTTACCATCCTTGTGGGAGGCTTATCTCATGTCCCCGCATGGAGCTGCAGCTGAAAGAGGGAGCTTATCCACACTCTCCCCAGGTGGGATTCGAACCTGGCAGCTTTCAGGTCAGCAACCCAGCCTTCAAGTCACAAGGCTTTTTATCCCCTAGGCCACCGGAGGCTCCATGTTATTGGGTGAGAAAACTGTATATAGACATAAAACTGAATCAATTACCAAAGAGATGCATTTTTAAAACACACAGAATACTTAAAAACAGTGAATACCTATGAGAACAGTAGAAGCTATTTCTTAATTAGAATTTACAAGAGAACCAGAAAAAGAAAAAACAGATTTGCTTAATGATTAGGATTAAAATGGGGGGGGGGGGGGGTATTTCCTTAAATAAATAGGGATGAATTGAAATAAAACAAACTAAATTTATGAATTGACCCTCATGTATCAGAACATTTTAAAACTTGTGTTGTATGAGCTATGGGGATTTTAAGACCCAATTGGGATTTTATGCTAACCAGCTAACATGCTAACAACCAGAATTTGTGACTTCCAGTTTTTTTGTTTATGTCTCTCACAAAAATAGTATGAGAATTTTTAGAGTAATTTGTTACACTATCTGGTACAACAACAGCAAAAGAAATCCTATCCCAATGGAAGACAGCAACATATTTTTTTAGAAAACTTGTGTTATTTATTGAATTTATTTGAAAGTCATTCTTGACCCAAATATATTTCTTTGTGACTTCAATTTCCTCAAAGTTTTCTAGTTGTTTTTTGTCTCTATCCATTTCTCTTCCCCCCCCCCCCCCCCCCTCTGTTTGGTCTTTTTGAAATGCTTGGAATGCTTCTTCTTCTTCAAGTCTCAATTTTCTGAATCTTTCTTTTTCTCTTTTGTTTATGCCCTTCTCAATTGTTATACATTTACCTCTAATTACTGCCTTGAAGGCAGTAAACTATACTTTCTTTCATTCCAGGGGTTCTATTTAGGTTAAAGTATTGAATAATTTGGTCTTTTATCACTTTTCTATCTGTCTCTTTATAGGCAACGTTTGGATTAATTCGCCATTTTTTCACTGTGTTTTTGATATAATTTCCCAATTTTAAATAACGAGGTGCATGGTCTCCTCGCCACTGTTTACCCACCATTATTTCTTTTATTGGCAATACATTATTAATCCCAACTAGAAAGTAATCTATAGTGGTTAATGTTGAATGTCTATGTGAGAAGAAAGTGGGAATGTAAGTTCTGGTTCTACTTCCTAAAGTTTATTTTGCAATTTGCTCCTGAGTTCCCTATTCCTTTGCTTTTGCTTTTTTTTTTTTTTTTTGTACAATTGTAAATTCAGATCCCCTCCTACTATTATATCTCCTAACGCTTATTTCTTTATTTTTGTGCAGATTTTGTTTATGAATTTGACTTGTCTCTGATTTGGGGCATACACACTGGCTATGGTTACTTGGGTGTTGTTTATTTTGCCTATTATCATTATAAATCTAACTTCAGTATCTTTAATTACCCTTTCTAACTCAAAATTTAGATTATCATTTGTAAGTATGGCCACCCCTCTTGATTTATTTGTACCCCTCGATTTGAACTGTAGTTCCCAGTTTCTATCTGTAATGAACTGTGGCAGGGAAGAATCCTTTTGATCCCACCGCTTGCCACCAATTTGTATAGGTGTGTGAGGTGACAGGAATGGAATCTTTTATTTCCCACCACACAGTTACCACCAATTATAAAGATGTCTTGTTGATGATGTTAATTATATTATTATATATTTAATTATCTTCGCTGCCACCAAATGGAGGAGATGTCAGGCAGTTGGCCCTTATTATTTTTAAGATTTCTTTATTTACTTCAGAAGGTGATGTTGCTTAACTTAGTATATGATTGTGACAGAGACTTAGATGGAATAAAAATCAAAACAAGTTTATTGCATGTACAGAGCTTAGTGGTTTCAATAACTTCTTAAAGGCACTTAGATTAACGGTTACAAATAGATGTGAGGTGTTACAACTTTCAAAATACTTTCTTCTCTCAAAACCAACTATAAACTGATCATTTAGATCTACTGGGATTAATTCCCCTTACTCCACAGCCTCCACAACTAGCCCTAAACAAGTCACCTAACTTGCTTAGTCTGGCTCTACCAGAGGTCTGCTTTCCTGGTTTCCCTCAATCCTGGAACCAGTCTATCTCCTGTGACTAACAATCACAGACTCCCTAAAATAAGTCACCTTATTTTAGAATTAACTCAAATTCCCTCATTTGAGCCACCCTGATCCTCCACTTGAGAATCAGTCCTCACTGTAATTTCACCATTACAGACTCTCACTGACTGACTGGGTTTTTAAAACGTTCCCTCCTTTTTTCTTCAAACAGCGGTTAGCTCCGCCCCCGTCGCTATGGTAACCTGCCTTAGAATGCTAAGATGGCTACCTTCCCCTACATATTATCAACTCCAATACGTACCATTTTAAACTTAGCCAAACCTGACTGTTTAAACAAAATCAAATAAACATGTCATCCATAAATCAAAACATCACACTTCTTTACACTATCATTTATCAATTTTGATTTATCCTTTTTTTGTGTTTCCTGTAATAACGCTAAATGTACTTGATTTTCTTTTAACAATTTGGATAATTTGTGTCTCTTAACCAGTGTTGAAAGGCCATTTGTATTTACTGACATAACATTTAGTTCATACTGTCGAACCTCAAGTTAGCTTCACCTTGCTAAAATACACCAGGCATTACACAGGTTATAGTCTTTTGTAGTTTATTGGAAATAGGGGAAAAGATAGTTCTTAAAAGGCAAAAGTTCAGTTCCAAAAGATAGTTGCAAAACAAGGCTGTACGAAATGATCCAAAGAAACACTTGGCATGAAACGAAGTCCTTTCAGTACATGACAAAGTCCCATGAGTGAGAGTACATCAAGGCTACAAGACAACCCAGGAAAGCAGAACTTGCTTCTGATTCCAAGAGACATTGCTTTGACAAAGATTCCTCTTTCAGCAGACTGTTTTAATAGCATAACATGAAGGCATTCCTTTGCCCTTTGACCTCTCACTTATTTACTATTCTAAGACTTCTGCGAACCCCCCTAAATTTCAAGTGGCTGGCCCGGTCCAGAGATGCTGTATCATCAAGGCCAAACTGCTCATTAGTGTTATCCGGCTGGGAGCTGCTCTCCCTTCCTGCTCCTTGCACCTGTGAAACATCAGCATCAACAACACCATTTCCTCCCACGGGAAAGCCTCCCTGTTCCCCATCTTCTACAGCAGGAACACCTTGCACCTCAATCCCATAATTCCCATCAGAGTCATCTTGAAACTCATCCTGAACCTGAATCCCTTCATCTTGAACCTGTATCCCAAAATCCTCATCAGAGTCACTCAGAAGCTAAGTCACAACACATCCATCATATTTGGTTTGTTCTTTTAGAAGTCTCCTCATGATTTTGTTAACCAATGTTCCTTCTCTATTCTTATTCCCTCCCGCTCCTCCCATCCTTCCCTTCCCTCCCATTTAACCCATACCTCCCAACATTAGACCCCCCTCTCCAAAATCAAAGTAAATGTAATAGATTATATCAATAGACATTCTGCCATTAAGTGTCAATCAGTTATCCAATAATCCTAATGTAAACTCCCACAGGCCAAAATGAGGCCTTCCCTTGCCAAGATCACTGGCTTTAGTATCAAAGTTCCCTCCCATCTGATAGGAGGGTATTCATATTCTACTAACACACTGGCTGACTTTATAATTTCAGGTATTATCCATGTTGATTTCCCTGAACGTGAAACAACAATACATTCAGAGTGTTACATCACAACACTGCAAACTTTGAAACGACGGCTAACAAAGGTCGGAATGTTTTCCTGCAGCATGACAATGCCAGACCACACACTTCACATGCCACCACAGCAGAACTTCAGAGACTGGATCTCACCACCTAAGGCATCCTCCATACAGTCAAGATTTAGCACCGTCTGACTTCCATCTGTTCCCGATAATGAAAGAAGATCTGCAGGGACATCATTATGCTTATGCTTTTGATGAAGATGTTGAGAGAACTGTGAGACGCTGGTTGCAGAAACAGAGTGTTGACTGGGTTGTTGTATGTCTTTCGGGCTGTGTGGCCATGTTCCAGAAGCATTCTCTCCTGACGTTTCGCCCACATCTATGGCAGGCATCCTCAGAGGTTGTGAGGTATCCTCACAACCTCTGAGGATGCCTGCCATAGATGTGGGCGAAACGTCAGGAGAGAATGCTTCTGGAACATGGCCACACAGCCCGAAAGACATACAACAACCCTGTGATCCCGGCCATGAAAGCCTTCGACAACACAGAGTGTTGACTTCTTCCGTGACGGCTTCAGAAAACTTGTTCATCATTGGCAGAAATGTATCCAATTGTCTGGTGATTATGTGGAAAAGTGAATAGTGGTAGTTCAAGAGCACCCTCTAAGGATTATTTCTGCACTTGATTTATTGAAATATTCCCATCCAAACTCAAGTAACGAAGGTGGAGGCATTACTTTTTGTATATACCCCCATATATATCATCTTGCGGTCTGCCAGGGCATGTGAAAATACTAATGGATTCACAGGTTCCTAAGCCCACTTGCTCCCCAGACAAGCCCTGAACACATCAAGTGTGAATGTTAGACTGGGCTTGGGCCAGTGAGACAACTTTTAGGAAGAAGGAAAAGATTGAAGGAAAAACAAAACAAAGTTAGGAAGGAGCATCAGCTTCACTCTTGCTTCTTAACTTCTAGGTAGTCCAAGCTAGTACAGCTCTATGAACAGGGATACCACCATAACTTGAAATTAGCTTTTTCACTGTAAGATTTTTAAAGTTCATTATACATTTTTGTGTCCTGAGTCTTAATATTTTTATTATTGAAAGTAAAAATCAATATGGGTTGGTATCTATGTTCTATCTATTTAAACATCTACACAGTGCCATTTCTGATCATGTCCAAATGATGGTTGGCTGGCTGGTTGGGAAAGATGTAAATGGAGAGGGCACCTCAGCTAAACAAATGGAGGGTGCCCTGCTTTCTCTTTTTCTCTTTGGAGTAGTCAGACAGAACAGCTGTTGCTATATGAGAGAAAGCAAGCTGCTAGATGACAGCTGAGATAACAGAAGCAACTTAAATTAAATTGCATCAACCTAATTGCCAAATGGTTGATAAACACAACCAGGCTAGAGAAAGTAAGTTATATAGAAAATAGTACATCAACTTTCATTTCATTGCAAAGAATGTGAATCAGCAATAATCTGTGGAGCACAAAAGGTGTGTTAACATTTCTTTTTTATTGTGGACTCTGACTTGTACCCTCAATTATGTGGATACACATTTAAATGAAATTTAAGATTCATGTTACAAAAGCAGCATACTCACCAAAGTATCTGCTTCTGAAAAAATGTATATGCAAAACAGAAAGTCGGGGGAATTGTTAACTTTGTACACTTAGTAAAGATGAAATTGACTGAAAAATAGCGACTTCTGGATAAAGTTATAACAGCACCAAGAAGTTATAATAGCCTCACAAAGACCACAATGAAAAAATTAACTGTAGGGTTGCAAGCAAGAAACAATAACATAAAGAAATGTTAAAGGTGCATTTCCTCATTTCCAGTACAACTTAGATCAGAGCCAAAAGGAATAATTTAGTTTTTTTGTGGGGGGAGGGGGGTAGAGAGAGAGAAATATGTGCTGTACTTCAGGCTCTACCTCTTTAAGAACCTTTGTACTTTACTTGGAAAGATTGGGTAAATAAACTTCCACTGCTTATTACTGAGAAGAGAGAATCTCGCCTTTTTATGAATTTCCTATCTTTGAATGCCACCGCAGCTCTGTGGTTTCACTCCTACTGTGCTAGAAATATAATTTTCAGATAGCCCAGAGGCATTGTAGTACACTCTGTGCTGCCATGAGCAAGACCAATATTTGAGAGGTAACTTAGGACTCCTGCTGCCTGAGCTGGTACAGAACAAGCATCTGGGAGAAGTGATGAGCTTGTTCTCCCGGGGGTAGGGTGCCAGCTGCACTACTCCAAGAGAGAGATAGTGTGGAATTAATAGTGGCCTCGTAGGGAAGCTGTGCATTTTGCCTTTCAGTATGAACAACCATGCATTAATGGAAACCAGAAGGGTGGAATGAGACTTCAGAACTGACAAAGAGGCATGAGGAAAAAACATTTTCAGACAAAATAAATGTTTTCTTTCTTGCAACTATTTGGCTCACGGTAGGTTAAAAGCATGCTACATAAAGGATATTTATTATTTATAACAGCAAATTCTAAGAAAAAAAGTATGTTCCATGAAATTCCTTAGAGAATCATAGGATGCAGAAATTAGAAAAAGCAGAAACAATTATATGTAAATTATAAAATTGCACTGATTACAAAGGGCTTTAAAATTACTCTGGAATAGACTATGTGTGGGTGTTGATTTTTCCTTGATGTAAAAAGAACAGAAAGCTAAGAGAGGAACATAGGTGAAAGCTTGATTTATAATGGCACATACACATGCTTTAATGTCCCATCTGCAGACATCACTTTGGAGGAGAATGTAATTCAGAGGATGTAGAACGCTGAAAGGGAAACAAAAAATGAGAAAGCAAACTTTTTTTCTGGTGGCTGCTACTCTTCCCCACTTCCAAAAGTCTTCTCACAATCCCATATGGTATCACAGCAAAAGGAGATCTGGATTTTAAAATGGGTGATCAGTAAAGGACTACTTTAAAAGCCCAGCCACAAAGAAGAACTTTTGAGAACACGTTCCCTCAACCACAGAAAGGATACCCCCTTTGTCCTGATGAGAGTAATTCCTCTATTGCTAGTTGTATGAAAACTATTCTATTTCTTTATAGTAATCTTACATAATAATCTAAAATAAATCTGGAGTTATAACTAATTCTCCTGTCTGGTTGTACTCATCTAAGAAAATGCATCTGAAGAAGGAAAAGATGTTTTGATCCCTCCAGCTGCAACAGCTGCATTGACTTTTGGAAGCTGAATCACATTTGGTTTTGTCCCTGATATTTATAGAAACACTTTCAATTTCTCTAGAAGTTTGGTCAAAGAACAAAAGACAGACAGAGGGGGAGGGGGAGAAGTAGCAGGCAAATCAGGAACAGCAAAGATAAGTCAAGTACTTTAAAAATAGATATCTATCAAATAACCCCAGGTATCTCTATGCTGCTTAGCCTAATGTCTTCCAGATATTATGACAGAACTTAGCCTTAAAGACAAATCTGATGGGTAATGTGATATTAAGTCTTTGGCAGGGGACTTCTACAATATTTATCAACCTGTGATTTAAAACTCTATTTGTATTCATCATTTTTCTTCTTTGAACAAACCAAGACTGGAAGACTTGAAAATTATTTTTTATTTTGCATCAAAGTCTCCCCAAGCACCATAGTGACAATAACAACAAAAAGGGGGTAAAATTTTAAAAAAAAGATTCTCAGACACAACAAAAACCCTGTCATCGGAAAAAATCTATTCAACAACGTGATGAGCTCACTAGGGGACTATTTCTCATCTAATCATGTCTCACGATTCAGTATGTACTTTTGATATATTTGAAAAAAATAAAATTTCAAGCCAGCAGTAACGGCACTGAAAATTACCCTGTTAAGGCTTTTATTGGCCACCTGTGGGGGTCTGAATGCAGATGTAAATCATACCAAAAGAGATTAAATAAACCAAATGGAGCTCATGCAAGAGGTAAATTTGGCTTATTATGCATAAAATGTTAGAATAAAGGAAGATGGATCAACACAATGAAAAGCCTCCTGACACACTGATTTGACCTCGCCAGTGACAATACTCAGTGACAATGCTCCAAATCAATTTCCCTACCCTTGTATCAAGCCATTTCCACTGTCCTTGATAGAGCCATGCAATTCAAATGTGTTACGATGTTTAGCAAAAGAGATTCCATTAACCACATTTCTAATCCATCTTAATGGTATAAAATCAATGAGGAATGCTAATTTGTACATTAATATTAGCGTATGACACAAATGGACAACTGTGTCCTTACTTTTTAGTCAACTATTCCTCTTGCATTCATGTAAGCTTCCTGACAACACACACAGCACTGAGGGCAAAAACCACATGTCTGAAATGCTCTGCTCTTCCTTGAGTTTCACAATGAAGTACTTCAAAATATTACAAAATATAAAATAGAGAATCTTACGAGTTGGAAAGGGCTGCAAAGTCCATTTACCTAGCTCAACCCCCTGCCATGAAGGAACACACTCCTGAAATAGGTCCATGCAGCCTCCATAGAAGGTTAAAGACATCCACAAAAGAAATGTCTACTACCACAGTCAACAAATATGTACCAAGTACAAAAAGGTGGATTTCAAAAAATATCCTAAAAATACAAAAGAAAGAGGAAAAAAATCTAATGACAAAAATTACAGGAGAATGAGACAAATTGTACATCCCTTCCTTCAATTATACATCATGGCATGTATTCTTTGCCCCTTCAATGCACTGTGGTTAAAATTCAGGACAGTTTAGAAATATACTTCATGAAAAAAATGAAAGGAAACTAATGGATATGTAAGTAATAAGAACCTTAAAAAAGGTAGAGGTAGGGCGGAAGTGAGGGATCATTCATGAAAACCTAACTTTTGAAGGCACTGGGAAAATCCAAGAGCTGGAAACAAGAGCTGATATGTCACAGTATGTCATATATCACAGAAGTTTTAAAGTCCACAAAACTAGACAGAAATCTTGCAACTTCACATAATTTAAGGAAATAGCAAAACATGAAGAAGAAAATCTGAGGTGAGAAAATCCCAGTTTTCCCCCAACTTTCAAATGTGTTAGTTCCCACCATCCCTAATGGAAAAGACCATCAGGAATTGTAGTTGAATACTGGAGAGCACCTAGCTGGGAAAGTGTAATTGAATCTACAAATATTTACTACATAACAAAAAGGATGAACAAAAATCTCCAGTAAGGTTTTGCTCAGATCAAATGAGGGAGAAAGGATCATATTGATCAACTTTTCTTGGTTAACCAAAGAACAAGTTTTGAATTCACCACGGAATTGAAATCAAATCCTCCAGCACCCACAGCATCCTCAAACCTTTATTTCTACATCGAACATAGAAGCAAACATACCTTTTAGTACTCGCAAACCTACAAGTTTCACACTTGAAACTTCAAACCAGAATAAGCAACTGGACTTGACATGTTAGGGGAAACAATACTCTCTCCATAAGTTTTGCTCTGGAGCAATAGACTCTGGTTGCCATCTCCACAGCAATTCCTAATAACTGAAATATTCCTTGCTTTGGATTTGGAAAAAAAAACCCTTCAATATTAAAGCATGGCACACCATGCAATGTAACAGTAATGTAGTCTTTGCCTAGGAAATATTATTATGGAATTGAATACTTACATAGTAATTACTTCAACTTCACTGTGACCAGCCATAGCAACTTTTATCCTGGCAACTAAGTGGAAGTAAAGATTGCAAACAGATATACGTTCAATTTCCAGAAGAAAAATATCACTGCTTTTCTTCTCTGCTTATATATGTTTAAAGAGTATTATTAAAATACATTTATTATTCAGTTGTTTTTAATTGCAGCATTCAACTGAAGACTGAGTTAGAGTGAATAACCCAGCTCAAGGGTCTAATTTGCAATGAGGTCTTATTTAAGGAATGGTTCATAGCCGTGTGAAGATTTTTTTAAGCATTTAAAGGAAGAAATCAAAGTTTATCAAATTAACAATGGCCCAAATGGTTGCTTTACACTGAAACAGCTTATAAAAACAACATCATCATTTTATGCTGCTAGATAATATTTTATTCATATGATAAGCAAATTATATTTATAGCATCCAAATGCTTGAGACTAGAAGTATTTTGGATTTCAAATGTTCTTGGATTTTGGAACACTATATTTGCATATATATACATAATATATCTTGGAGATGGGACCCAAGTAAATATGAAATTCATTTATGTTACATATAAAACTTATACACAGTACAAAAATGATTTTATACACAGTATTTTAACTATTTTGTGCATGAAAGAAATTCTGTACATTCAACTGTACATTCCAAAGCAGAGGTGTCACTATCTAAAACATCCCATGTGGACAATTTTAGTTTTCAGAGGATTTGAAATTTAGGAATTCTGTATAAGGGATGTTCAACATGTAATATTATTATTTGTAGAATTATTTATGTAAAGCAGTAAATAGGGAACCTTATCAAATCATTCCATAATCAAAAGCACCAGCAGCAATAGATCTTTACCAACCGAAGGTCAGTTTGAGCCCAGGTCAGGATGAGCACCTGACCTTCAGCCCAGCTCACTATCCAGCTAAGTAGTTCAAAAACAGCTGTGAGTTGTAAGTAGAGAAATTAGGTACCACTTAAGTGGAGAGGTATTTTACAGCACCATAAAAAGAAAATACCAGAAATCCTGGTGAGCAAAGAACAGGAGGAAAAGATATGTGATCAAGGGCTCGCCGTCATAGAGGACGAAGTGATAGCACCTCCCCCCCGCCCCCTGGGCCGGAATCGAGCAGAACATCCAGGAGGCTGAAGTTCGAACAATGCCGACATAATACCTCTATCTGTTGTCTGTCCTGTATGTCTAACAGCATTGAATGTTTGCAGCATATATTTCTGTGATCCACCCTGAGTCCCCTTCGGAGTAAGAAGAGTGCTATAAATGCTATAAAATTAATAAATGAACCAAAATTTACCTTTAATATGGGTAATCTTTCCTTCTGTCATTATTCTATGAAATTGTCTTGTTCAAAAGAATCAGATCATTACGTGTAGTAAGGAGCAGCATAAGACTGATTGTCCAATTCCTGAGGTCTTAATTATTTTATTTTGCCACTCTGAAAAACAAAGCCTTCAGAGGCATGAAATTCATCAGATGCAACTACACAAGTGATTGGGAACATTTTGGAATGCAGACGTCTCTGCCAATAGTCAACCTGAAATCAAGGCAAAGTATGGATGCACAGAGAGTAAACTATAAACAAATGTAAAGTATTACATGGTACAAAGTTGAGGGGTTATATAGCAGGGAAGTTAAGACTTATTCCTTTCATTACTTGCCTTTTGTATCTGGAATAAAACATTTAAGCGCTTATTCTTTCAATTTAAATCAGAGTGGCTTTTATACAGACACATTAAATATGAAATTATTAGTGCATTGAATTTATCTTGTCACAAACTCGTTAAAGTCTTGTTTACTACAAATATTATTTGCATATGAATTACAGTAGAATTGGATCTTGACATTTGTTTTCCAATTTATTCTGTAACTGCACCTTAAAGTTAGACTTCTTCCCTTCTCTTTGATTGCTGTCAAATGTTGTACCATTCTTCACTGAATCCCTAATGGCTAAGTATTTGGCTCATTAAAATGTTCTTCTTAGCTAAATATATTTTGCAAAGGGATGTGTTTTTCTCTATTAAAAGTAATTTGATTTAAATGAAGTGCCATTTTCTGGAACCATATTGCTTCATCTGAAATAGTTGACCAATTGAAAATGAAATTCTATGAGAGGGCAGGAAGAGTGGTATAGAAAGTACTGATCTCCAGGAGCAAAGAAAGAAAGTGTTAAATCCTTTAAAAAACTAAAATATTATGCTATAATTACAAGTCATTACAGCCTCTTTGTTTGGAATGCCAATTGTATCTCTTTCACGTACACTGGATATAAGGTGGAGTTTTTGAATCCATAGTCTTAGAACCTTAATACTGTATGTTCTCAGTCTAGACTAGAGGATAATGCTTAACAATGTTTAAGCCTGTTGAAAATAGGAAGATTCAAACCGCTATTAGCTCATTGTGGAACTGAAGACAGAAGCTAACTCATTTATTCTGTTTGTTAGTGTAAAAACAGTTTATTTTATGTGCATCTCAGAAGGATTATGTATATCCTTCTTTGATCCAGTACATACTTTTTAGACATGTTATGTATTTTTAAATAATCTAAATGTTTTCAAATTGCTTTTAATTCTTGATAATAACATTTTATCTTTTATATGCTTTCACTGAAGCAAGTTTGTTATTTGTTGTCTGCTTTACTTTTCTAAGATGTCTTGAGTTCCAGAGCTAGGTAAAAGGTGGACTATAAAAAACAATAAAAATAACAGATAATGTTATCTCCTCAAATGGCCATCTGCAGACTACCTCCAAAGAACTGTTACTATAGATTTTCCTGCTCATAGCTACTTATCTGAAATTTAACAAAGTTTCTCACTTCTCTCCTTGATCATATCTTGAATTTGGATGCTTAACATATATGTATCCCAAAGCACTTGTATAAAAGTCTTGGCTGTCTATCATCTCAGCACACAATAGACAAATAACGCTTTTCTGTGGAGGGTCAATACCTCTCACTGAAATGGCAGACCAAGTTACCTTTCCTAAAACATCTGTAAGATTTCTTCAGTCATAACTTCAGCCCAAACATTCAGAGAACTGGAACTCTCTCCCTAAGGAGATCAGGTTAGTTCCTTCCCTGCTCATTTTCCGCCAGGAATTGAAAACATGGTTGTTAGAGAGCGCGTTTGAATGAATAGGCCCAATAGAGCTGTCATCAGAATACTTCTTTATGTTTTAAAAGTGTATGGCACTTTATCACTGTTACTCATTTCCATGATACAGCACTTTATGAAACCTGTCCCCGCTGGTTTGCTTTTAATTACTCTTGACTTTATCTGCTTGGATTTTAATGTATTGTCCATTATTTTATTTTGTGTATTGTTGAAATGTTTTAAGTTTTTGTCAAATATGTTGAGTCGTTGTTTCGGGCTTCTCCCTGTTGTGAGCCGTCCCAAGTCCCTTCGGGGAGATGGGGCGGGATATACAAATAAAGATTATTATTATTATTATTATTATTATTATTATTATTATTATTAATGTTCAAAAGACAATCAATGTTTAAGTAATAGATATTAGAAGTACAAAAGTAATACTTTTGTAAGCACATCTCAATAATTGCTTGGCCTCAGTCTCAGACTTAGAGTACAACATTGCTAACCCAAAGAACCAAATAACAAAATGATAGTTATAAATACTGTGCTACTTATTCTATTCTTCAATCATTTAGCCAGCTCTTTTAAAAGGTGGGCAAATATTTAGAGAGAAGAGCAGCATATGGAGCCAAACGGTGAAGGCATTCAACATTATCCATTGCATTTTTTCTCAAGAATTCAAATTATCCCTTCAGGCAACTGACAACTGCTAGATCTGTGGAATGTGCTCTTTGAACTGTACAAAGGCCTTCAGCATTTCGTGCATTGCTGCAAACAAGAACTGCCAAGTGTAATTATTTCTCAGATTTAATGTTATAGAAGTGTTGCATGTCCTCCTGCCTCAAGGCTTATAAATAATGGTATATTTAAAAAATAAAAAGCATGAGTTCAAAAAGCTTTACAATATACATTTAAATTTTATCCTTGTAAACAATTCTGTTGTTTTTGTTTATTTGGTAATGAAAACTGATAAAAAAGTTCTAAGTATCATGTTTTCAATATTAAAAGTTTTCTAAAGTTGAGAAATAAAAGGATATGGGGGACATGTCCATCTAGCATTTGCAAAAGGTAACATTCACTTAAAAATATTATTTCTGCAAACCTCAAGCATGTTTGATTTAAAAAAACTGAAAGTTGCCTTTGATACTGCTAATCTCACTGTTGTTATTGTATGTTATCCAATGCACTGACTAGACATTATGCAACAATACACAGGAAAAGCATAAGAAAGTGAAAGCTACACAACATGCTTGGAACAAGGGATACTCTCAGATTTGATTGTACACATCCCACCTTGGCTAGTGTTTTGTGTTTTTGACTCACTATATTTGAAAGTTTTGAGTGTAATTGCGTACCAAAATCTAAATGTTAAGTTTGACTACTTAGGGAAAGACTTTGTGCCACAGCATTAAGCAGCTACAATAAGATAGGAAATGCTCTTGCTGGCCATTGCTTTCTTCATTTGCATTTCAAATGCTACAGTATACGACTCCGGGGAAGATTCAAAAATAGATCAGAGAACAATGAGTATTTGGGCTGTATGTTGCTCCTGTGATAAGTAGCAAATTCTCTAACTTGAGGACCAGAAGTTTAGATTTTTGTGTCCTCATCTAAACTAGGAAATAATTCTTTGAGGTAATGTTCTCAAGTAAATTTCCTTCTGATTTAAAAAGTTAATGTTGTATATTATGAGAAGAAATCAGAGTGGCATTTAATTCTAGATAATCTGAAAGTCTTGCATTGTCTTCTCAGACCCCAGTGACATATGCAACACAGGGAAACATTTGGACCAGCGGGCAGGTCTACATCAATGTAGATCAGTTTTCTGAGACTGCTTCTCTGGCGGCATAGTTGTCAGAACCCTGGCTGCTGGGCACCAATAACCTTACACAGAGGCCAGTCTCTATCTAATATCTTTATTAAAGAAATATATAAAAGCAATAAAAACAAGTGAAGAATATAGTTCAGAAACAGACTTTTCAAAAGAGGTCAAATATAGTCCAAAAATGTATTGTCCAATAAATGATATTAGAGTTCAAAGTTTTAATCCACTTGACCGAAACACACACTCTTGCCAAGCAATAGTGTGGGGAAATGTCAGAGTCTTAGAAGTCCAATGAAGCTTGACAGCAAGGCTGGAAATAAACTTGATTCTTGACTAGGTCCGTGACTAGAAACAAGGCAAAACGTGAAGCGTGGAACAGGGTCCGTGGTTAAACTGCAAGGCAAGGCAAGGCTCGAAAACTTGATCCAGGAAGCAAGGAACTGGGGTTGCGAAGTCCACACACGATCTCTCTCCTGAAGCTGATCAATTGACTCCGCAAAGAATCTCTCGCGCCAAACCCCTATATTGGGTCTCGTTTTCCCGCCAACAATCTCTTTCCCTAGAGAACGAGAAGCGAAACCCACTCTGTCCAGATGCATGACTCCTTAGAATTTCCCAAGGGAAGCAGACCTAATCAGCCATTTGTTTGGCAGCGATTCTTAGACTTCTCCAATTAGCTTATCTAACTCCTCTGTCTCTAGAATAAGATTCCTTCCTGGGAAACGGAGGGGAGGAATGCCCAAGGCCTGGTTTACTGAATTCTTGAGGGCAAACATCAACATCCAGCAGGTGAAGGGACTCCGGCTCTTGTTGAACCGGCGAAAACCCCATGTTTTCATCTTCATCTGCCACGATAGTACCAGGAACAGGACTACAAGGCCCATGAGGCATCACAATAGTCTCCATAGGCAAAAAGAAATCCTTGGGCTGAAGGCAGATTGGTAACAAAAATTCAAAGTGCAAAAGTAAAAACAGTTTAAGGCCAGGAAATCTATAAATCATAAGAATAAGTCTAGGGAGTCACAACAGCAAAGTTGTTAAACAGTCCAAGAATCATAAATCCAAAGATCACACTTACAAGCGCTGAGTGGTCCAAAGGAGAACTGAAGGAGAACTTTAAAAGCAGGCAGCTTCCCCCAGCCGTTTATGGGGCATATTGCGAGCCAGATGCTGAAGGCTCCACCTTTTTCAAGGACTGGGATAACTCTCTTCCAACTCCTCCTTCTGATGTGAAATCAGCCTGGCTTTCTTGAACTGAACTCTACTACCTATCAGGTATTCATTTCAACTCGCCCAACCCCTAATAGAGGAAGATGAACTCTCAAGGGGGAGGGGTAGAATGACATATAGTGTGTATAAACCATTATTTGCATATAAAAAAACCCAGCTGTGAACATACAGTAATGATCATATAATAAGCAGCAATCATATTCTAAAATAGGGGTAGCTTTTATTGTCCAGATGTTTTAGGCTATAACTCCCATCACATCCAATCAGCCATGTGAATGGTTAAAATAACAAAGGTTGTAATTCAAAATATCTGGAAGGTAGTGACATGTCTATGTCTACTATACAGTATTTCATTTTCCAATGAAACCAATTCTGAGCTTAGTCTGGAAGCCTAGTATTGATAAGACATTCATAGGAAGTACACCTAAGTTTAAAGTTGTGCTGAGTTTTCATGTTGCAAGGCCACAAGGGATAGTACTACTACTCCAGGGTTACAGTTCTACAAAGATTGCCTAGCATCAGTGCATGATAGGTCTCCAAGCAAGTAAAGAAGTTTTATGAGTCTTAAACCAATCCATTCATTTTCAGCTTCAAATATCTTTCTTCTAGCAGTCTTCAAAAACATACTGAAAAGTAAGAACAATGGAATGTCCTGGCCAAAAAACACATTTCTTTCCATCTGCACCATACTACACTTTTTAAAATAGATGAAATCAGGTAATGTCTTCAACCCACATTCTCTTTTCCCTTGATTGCTGCTATTTGTACTTCCTGTTTAAAATAATTCTAGAGTAGGTTTTCTCTTACCAGTGCATAAAATGTATAATTATATCCCATTCTTAAAGTAAGCCAAAGAAGACAAAGATCTACTAGTATAATACGTCGTAAATTAAGAGAAGATTGATTAACTTCCTAGATTAAAGACTCAATTTACAGCTTTCATGAGTGAGGCAGCTTTGTTCTCTTAATATTTCTAATTCAGTAGTAATTCTCAAGATGCATTAATCTAGATTTCCATTTTAACAAGCAGAATGTGTGGCTGGACAAGCAATTACAAATGTGGGGAGCTGCAGAGCAGCATTAATATTGAGTTGTGATTTGTTGATGCTTATACACATACCCATTTGAAGCTGTCTATAATCTTGAACTGACTAAATTAATGCAAAAGTAAATATGCAGCAAACTAGGAATTTAATATTATAAGCTTTTATTTTGAAGTCAGAGTTGGTACATATCTATAAACACCAACTCCATTATTCTTACTCCACAGTACTGCTTTAATAATAATAATAATAATAATAATAATAATAATAATAATAATAATAATAATAATAATAATATTGTATGACACAGCAAACAAGATAGATATGCTGGATTTTGTATCACAAAATCACAAGTCGAACAATTCCCAAGTGTCTAGGACTGTGTGATGTATTATTATTTGTGTGCATCATCTGATAATTATTATTATTATTATTATTATTATTATTATTATTATTATTATTATTATTATTATTATTATTATTTCTTGCCTGCTCGAGGTGGGTTAAAACATTGCTAAAACACACCTTCATCTAAAAACATTCTTTAAAATATATATATTAAAACATATTTCCACAAAATATGTATTAAAACACACAAAACAAAGATTAAACATAAGATGCAAGTTTACAATTTGTCAATAAATGCATGTTAGGAGTCTCATCAGTTCTTGATTCTTCTTGTGAATGGTTCATCTTACTTGAAAAATATATTTTGTGATAATTTCCAGATATCATTTCCATTCATAGACAACACTAATGTAGACTTGCCCACTGTTCAAAGCAGACAATCTGGAGTTGGATCCTGATGTATAGGGCAGTGTAGATCCAGACTTAGAGGTGTTGGATTTTCCTGCTATTGTTCTTTAAGTTGGGGCTGACGTTCAAGGTAATAAAATGAAATTAAACTTTTTAATTCTATCTTCTCATGATCCTGAAAATACTCAAGTATTTCTGCATGTTATGCAAATGCATAACAAAAAAAACCCCTAAAACTTTAATTGCCCGGATAACCTATACATTTTTAAAAACCTGGTGTCTGTGCTTTAAAGCTAAGCTCAGTACTGCACTAACATAGTTCATAGTAGAGTCCACATGTCTAGAAGAAGCTTACTTAAGGCTTTATGTAAAAGTCCTCAGCTCTCAATTATTCTTCAACACAAAATGAATGTGTAACTAGTGATCACCCACTTAGTACAAGACATGTTGGAAGGGGAAAAAACAAGGCTGTGGTTAACAGTTTATATTTGAGTGTGAGTTACAGGAATTTGGTGTGAACATTTTCTACATACATTCTAAGTGCAAAGAAGTTTTTAGTGGAAGTGTGGAGACTACTTAATATGATGCGAGAGAAAGAAAAATTACGCAAGTGACACCTCTATAATTATAACACAGAAGAAAGTGTTGACATGTCAACAAAAAATAAAGCTTATGAATGGATTTTGAAAGGTTTTAAGGTCAGAAGCATCTACTAAGATTATTGAGTCCTATTTGCAATGACACAAAAGGAAATTAAGAAGCTCTAGGTCTTATTTTATCAAATCCATTATTTTGAGTTTGCTGAAATATATTTGCTGGAAAGGTCTATTTAAAAACTGCATGACAAACCTTCATTGTTGTTTTTAGAAAAAAACATTATTTCTCAGCATGCTTTCATCTTTTAGCTACTGCTATTCAGGTATCTTTTGAAAAGAAACGCAGGTAACTAAGATTTTGTTTTGGATGGAGGCAACCACATTATGTTACAAAAATAAAGCATTATTATTAGGTGATACTCTTTGGAGCTTGCATTTGAAATGCACTCCTATAACTTACTTCATAGGATTACTATGGCCCCTTCTACACTGCCATGTAATGCAGCTTGAAACTATATATATAAAGCAGTTTCACTTATTATTATTATTATTATTATTATTATTATTATTATTATTATTATTATTATTTTATTGTATGACACAGCAAACAAGATAGATACGGTGGATTTCGTTTCACAAAATCCCAAGTCGAACACTTCCCAAGTGTCTAGAACTGTGTGATGTATTTTCGGATGATGCATGCAGATCCCAGTAGGGTGGCCTTTTGCAGTTGACAGATCGTAATTTTGTCAATGTCTATTGTTTCCAAATGCCGGCTGAAATCTTTTGGCACAGCACCCAGTGTGCCCATCACCACCGGGACCACCTGCCCTGGTTTCTGCCAGAGTCTTTGAAGTTCAATCTTGAGGTCCTGATAGCGGATGAGTTTTTCCTGTTGTTTTTCGTCAATGCATCATCAATGATCCAAACATTTTTCTTTTCCACAACTGTGATGTCTGGTGTGTTGTGTTCCAGAACTTTGTCAGTCTGGATTCGGAAGTCCCACAGTATCTTCGCGTGCTCATTTTCCAATACTTTTGCAGGTTTGTGATCCCACCAGTTCTTTGCTGCTGGCAGGTGGTACTTGAGGCGTAAGTTCCAATGAATCATTTGGGCCACATAGTTGTGCCTCTGTTTGTAGTCTGTCTGTGTGATTTTCTCACAGCAGCTGAGGATATGATCAATGGTTTCATCGGTTTCCTTGCACAGTCTGCATTTTGGGTCATCAGCTGATTTTTCGATCTTAGCCTTAATTGCATTTGTCCTGATGGCTTGCTCCTGGGCTGCAAGGATCAGGCCTTCTGCCTCCTTCTTCAGGGTCCCATTCGTGAGCCATAGCCAGGTCTTCTCCTTAGCAGCTTTTCCTTCAATTTTGTCAAGGAACTTTCCATGCAATGTTTTATTATTATTATTATTATTATTATTATTATTATTATTATTATTATTATTAACACAACAACGTTGTATGGAATAGCAAACCAGATAGATATGCTGGATTTCGTTTCGCAAAACCACAAGTCGAACACTTCCCAAGTGTCTAGGACTGCGTGATGTATTATTATTATTATTATTATTATTATTATTATTATTATTATTATTATTTACACTTTACTTTATCTCTCCCAAAGGAGACTCAAAATGTCCATTTAGTCCATGACAGAATTACGATGGTGTAGCATATCCTTTGCCTGTTAAAATGTTTTCTTTCTCTACAGGTTCTCTTAAAACATGGATTTTGTGGTACACGCTATTCATCCTGTTTTCTTTAATGCAAACTCTTCTATGCTACATGAAGGCTATTTGCAGTGCAACATCTGGGCTATGCCTAATATCAGTATTACCTATGGCAGTGATTCCCAAAGTGGGCGCTACCGCCCTCTAGTGGGCACTGCAGCAATCCAGGGGAGTGGTGATGGCCATAGGTATATGCATTTTTATGTTTAATTGCTATTAAAAAAAATTAAAAATTAATTTCCAGGGCGCTGCGTAATATTTTTTCTAGAAAGGGGGCGGTAAGCCAAATAAGTTTGGGAACCACTGACCTATGGTAATCCCACAGAAATGAATAGATGTTAGTAGTCACAACAGACTTACCACTCATTTCAACAGCTATAGTATGGTTAGGACAGACACTTGATTTAGCTTGGTAATGTTTGATCCCAGAACAGCATAAGTAGATAGATGTCAGGACCCCGGCTGCAGAGCACCAATAACCTTACACAGAGGCCAGTCTCTATCTAATATCTTTATTTAAGAATTATATAAAATCAATAAAAACAAGTGAAGAATATAGTTCAGAAGCAGACCTTTCAGATGAGGTCAAATATAGTCCAGAAATGTATTGTCCAATATAAGATATTAGAGTTCAAAGTTTTAATCCACTTGACCGAAACACACACTTTGCCGAGCAATAGTGTGGGGAAATAACAGAGTCTTTAAAGTCCAATGAAGCTTGACAACAAGGCTGGAAATAAACTTGATTCTTGGCTAGATCCGTGACTGAAGACGAGGCAAACATGAAGCATGAAACAGAGTCCGTGGTAAAACCGTGAGACAGGGAAAGGCTTGAAGCTTGATCCGGGAAGCAAGGAACTGGGATTACGAAGTCCACACACGATCTCTCTCCTCAAGCTGATCAATTGACTCCGCAAAGAATCCCTCGCGCCAAACACCTATATTGGGTCTCGTTTTCCCGCCAACAGAACTCTTTCCCTAGAGAATGAGAAGCGAAACCCAACTCTGTCCAGGTGCATGACTCCTTAGAATTTCCCAAGGGAAGCAGACCTAATCAGCCATTTGTTTGGCAGCGATTCTCAGGCTTCTCCGATTAGCCTCCCTGACTCCCCTATCCTTAGAATAATTTTCCCTCCTGGGAAACGGGGGGGAGTTCTGCCCAAGGCCTGTTTGGCTGAATTCTTGAGGGCAAACATCAACATCCTGCAGGTGAAGAGACTCCGGCTCTTGCTGAACCGGCGAAAACCCCATGTTTTCCTCTTCGTCTGCCACAATAGTACTAGGAACAGGACTACAAGGCCCATGAGTCATCACAATAGACATCCCTTATCCAAAATTCTGAAATTCAAAATGCTCCAAAATTCAAAACTGTCCTCATGGGTAGCCGAGGCATTGACACCATTGCTTTCTGATATTTCAATGTGCCCAAAGGCACTCACGTGATCTGGGGAAAAGAGAGGGATCAGAGGTGCCTTTCCTCACTCCTTTCCCCAATGATCTCTGCTAAAGGCGCCCAGTGGCGCCCAGTAGGTCTCTGGATCTTCCTGGTCACTGCCATGGCAACAAACTAGGAAAGAGATAAGTGTGACCATCCAGCAGGACCAAACTAGGTTCATCTCAATTGGGCAGTCAACACTCTGCTCTTGAGACTGCTGTGTTTCAGGAAGAGAAAGAATAAACACATTGGCAGAATCCAGGACTCGTCTGAAGCAGCAATAATCCAGACTGGCTCCAGATTTAGATGGCTGCATAAATGTGCCCACCTAGTGATATAACACTCCCTAATGACACTTAGAAAGACAGTAAAAATATTTATAGTCTGCTTCATTCTTAATTTCTATTCCTTTTGATTTTTCAATTTGAAAAAAACTGCCATGGTGCTTTGTTGGGAGAAAGATGTTGTTGCAAGAGTTCACTATTTTTACAGTTATGTAAATGACTCTACCAGGCTCTGTTAGAAGCACTTTCTGTGTGCATTTAAAAAATAAGCCAAAAGTTTATATTTCAAGTTTCTTGAAGCAACTAACAAATATAACTTATATATGTATCAAGAGTAGATGAGTGTTGTTTCTGTCAGTATTTCATCCTAGTTTTAACACTCCAGTGCCAACGTGTGCTGGAATACAAGTATATTTCAGTCAACAAAGTAGATGTGTTTCTCTCAAACAGAAAATTTGGTACCAGAGACAGAAATAATGGCAGAAAACTTGGGCTAAGTTGCTCTGCCACAATTAAAGAAATACAGTTCAACACAATTCAGTAATTTTGTCATCCAAAACTAACAGTTTGTGCATGTGAATCAAAGTCAGATAAAGCTTTCGTAAGTATACAAAAACATTCCAAACCTTCTATAGACCACTTGAAGGCTCCTTCCAAAATTCAGTCAAGAGTTATTATTCATTTCTTTTATATCTGCCTTTCTCCTTGCATAGGGCCCAATGTGACTTACATACCATTTTTTTAAAAGTATGGCTGAGAAAAACTATTTATACGGAAGTTAAAGAAAATTAAACAAATGATTTATAAAACATTTAAAATATAATATAAAGCATAAAAATCACAACTCTATTAAATGCCCATTCTCTCACATGAGCTATAAGACAAACGCTTGCAGAAAGGGGGTGTTTATCTGCTGGTAGAAGGAGAGCAGAAGTGAGACCATCTAGAAAGCGCTATCCTGGGTACATGCCAAGCACGTCTGCGATAGTGGTGGGACTGGTGAAAGGCCTCCCTCAAAAATATTAACTCTTAGGCAGACTTATAAGGGGGAGGTCTTCCAGACAATCTGTATACAAATCATATACAAATTTAAAAATAACTATAAAAAGGCATCCTTGATTTTAAAAAATCTAGGCATCTAGCTCCAGTTGGAAACAGGAGTAGGACTAAGCTGTGAGGCTGGGTTTTCAGAGGAAGTGTAACACCATATAATATTCCTGATCGTCTATTTGATTGACCAGGGACATCACTTTTTTTTATCTGTATTAAGCTTCCATTTCTTTTCCCTCATCCAGACCATTACTTGGTTTCAGATCAATACAGCTTTCTAGAAGTTAGTGGGAAAGGAGACGTAAAGTTGGGCATCAGCAGCACACCAGTGAAACTGAACCCCAAAACTCTAGATAACTTCTCTCAGCAGTCCCATGTAGATATTAAACAGCATTGGGAGGGGGTGACCCCCAAGGAACTCCACAGGCCAATATTTTTCAGGAATCTTCTAAAATCACTTTCTAGATTCCAATAAGGACTAGAGCTATCTCTAAACTAGCTTGCACTTTTATGTTCTCCATTTTAGTGGCCAAACTCATCAATCTAAGCAGCTTTTTCAAATATACAGCTTGGTATGTTTATCTGTTGTCTCCCTTTCTCCCTGCTATGATATTCATGCAAGCTCACTAAGGGATTTTGGAGGAAGAAGCCGTTTACCTTGCATTTTCTGACATGCACATACAGACTTAAAAAAAGCATCACTGTTAATTGTAATGTTTAAGATACAGGTAATTCACTTATCATCAGAGGCGGTCCAACTATAAGGCGAAATAGGCATTTGCCTGTGGCGCCATCGTCCCGGGGGCACCATCGTCCTGGGAGGAGGGCACCACTCTCCACCTCCTTCTCTTTTGGGCCTTCCAGCGGCCGCGCTGGGCCTTCCGGCCAGCGCAGACCCACCTTCGCACCACGCAAGCCCACCTTTGGGGCCTTCAGAGATTGTGAGGTCTGTAGGAACTTGGAAGCTAGGTATGTGGGGTTTATATATCTGTAGAAGGTCCAGGGTGGGAGAAAGAACTTTTCTTTGAAGCAGGTGTGAATGTTGTAATTAATCACCTTGATTAGCATTTAATGGCCCTGTGGCTTCAAGGCCTGGCTTCTTCTTGCCTGGGAGAATCTTTTTTTGGGAGGAGTTAGCTGTCCCTGATTGTTTACTGTCTGGATTTCTTCTGTTTTCAGAGTGTTGTTCTTTATTTATTGTCCTGATTTTAGAGGGTTTTTTTTAATACTGAGGGCTATCTGGGTTATCTAAGTCCACACTGCCTTATATCCCTGTTCAATGTTGAGTGCTAAATTTGCAAATATAGTAATTCCTACATAACATTACCATGTATTGAACTGCTTTTTCTATTGATTTGTTGTAAAACATGATGTTTTGGTGCTTAATTTTTAAAATCATAATGTAATTTGATGTTTTATAGGCTTTTCCTTTATACTTCCTTATTATCCAACATTTTCGCTTATCCAACGCTTTTATTTTTCAGTGATTGGTTTGGGGGGGCGCCAAAATTCTGTTCGCCTACACTTGAAAAATACCTAGGGCCGGCTCTGCTTATCATACATCTTGTTGCAACCATTTTCATATAGCTTAAATTTCATCAGTGAAAGACAAGAGTTTTAAGGTAAGTTATGGCATGGAAAAATCTAAAATATCATTAGTTACCACTATATTACTTTATATATCATTTGTGGATGATTTCTTATGAGGCAGGGGACTATACAAACTTGCAGATGTTGCTATACTGCAACAACCAGTAGTTTTACATAGTACAACCAATGGGGAGGAACGCTGGAAGTTATAGTTCAACAGCATACAGGGGGTCACATGTTTTATCCAGAGGGGTCAAACTTATGGCCCTCCAGATGTTTGGCCCTACAACTCCCAGAAGCCCTTGCCAGCTTGTCCAGTGGCCAGGAATTCTGGGAGCTGAAGTCCAAAACTTCTGCAGTGCCACAAGTTTGACACCTGTGCCATACACTGTGCCATACACCTGTGCCATACACAATATGAGTGTCACACGCTAGATCAAAAATCTGTACCTAATATGTAATTCTTCAATATAGACCAGACACAGATTAACAAATGATAATGCAATAATATTGTGCTCCAAGTTTTACTTCATCGTCTGCCTTACTTCATCTGTGAAACTAGTCTGCTACATATACTAGTTTATGGTAACAATTAGGGCTTTATGATGTGATAAGTTTTCCCACTTTTACTACTTGATAATTTGGTTATCTGTATTAATAGCTGCACCATGTTGATTGATAGTGCACATGGAAGATAAGCTTGTGCCATGGCTACCATTTCCTTTTAAAGATTAATGTTATCCCTGCGATTTCACCATGATTTTCAGACACTAAAGTTAGCAGGTCCTTCCTTGATGGTACTGAGCTACTTGTAGCCAATGGCTTAATAGACTACAATGAGTTAATGGACCACAATGGTTCAGTATATATAATGATTTGTATTGTGTACAATTAGGTTAACATCTGGGTAAATTGGTATAGAGTTGGTTACGCTTGAAGATCGGGTTAAATTGCCACTTGGCCATGAAAAGTCCCATGGTGACTTTGAGCAAGTCACATATTCTCAGTCATAGACAAACCCATGACAGGTTCATCTTGGAGTTGCCATATGTCAGAAATGAGTTGAAGGCCCACACCAACAACAAATTGGAACAAGACTACAATTAATCATTTTCAGGGATATCATGTCACTTATTTCTTCTCAATTTATACTATACAACAGAAAAACAGAACCCTCCAATGTACAGCGTCCCAGCTGCTATTACCACCTTGGGATCAGCCCAATCTTGGAAGGACAGTTATTTACCTATAACTGTATTTTTTCTATTTATGTGTGTGTGGTGAGTTTCTTTTTGACCTTATTTTGTGGTATATTTCTTGTAGTATACTTCTTGGTGTATTTCTTGTGCTTGATTACACAGAATTATTAGCAAACAATGTGTAGTCTGTCAAAACTGAGACACTTTAAAGTTATTTCAGTTATATAATAAAGGAATTCTGCAAGGTTCTTTTTCCTAGAACTCCATAGTATTTAACAGTTTTTAATCAACTAATTATAAGAAATAGATAGGCTTAACGCAATAGCGTGTGTTTAATCATCACTTGCTGGTGTCACACACAAGGTTATCATCTCTGAAGGCAGTCTGTCCCTCAATGTTTTATCTGAAGTGTTCACCAACCATAGTAAACATGATAATGTATTTTGGTAAGAATGATTATTACTTTACCAATTGTTATTCTGATAAATGTTTTCACTACTTAATTATGATAGCCAATTTGTGACTGGCTCTGGGGTTCAAGTTTCCTGGTACAGCATATTTGGCTTCATTTTTCCTAAATCTATCTAAAATCAATTTCTCATATATATATATATATATACACACACACACATACACACACACACACACACATATATATATATATACAGTAGAGTCTCACTTATCCAACACTCGCTTATCCAACGTTCTGGATTATCCAACGCATTTTTGTAGTCAATATTTTTAATATATCATGATATTTTGGTGCCAAATTCGTAAATACAGTAATTACTACATAGCATTACTGTGTATTGAACTACTTTTCTTGTAAAATTTGTTGTATAACATGATGTTCTTGTGCTTAATTTGTAAAGTCATAACCTAATTTGATGTTTAATAGGCTTTTCCTTAATCTCTCCTTATTATCCAACATATTCGCTTATCCAACGTTCTGTCGGCCCGTTTACGTTGGATAAGCAAGACTCTACTGTACACACACACACACACACACACACACACACACATATATATATATATATATATATATATATATATATATATATATACACACACACACACACACACACACACACAGTAGAGTTCCGAATATCCATCATAAACGGGCGGGCCCAATGTTGGATAACTGAAATTGAAGGATAATACGGAGGCCCTATTCAAGCTGGGGGCGTGGCAAGAAGGGAAGGGACTTTTGCACCCCATGCATGGAGGGAGAGAAAGAAAGCTCTTCTCTTGAGCTATCAAGGGAAAGAAAGAAAGCTCTTCTCTTGAGCTCTCTCTCTTCCTTCGGCTGCTTGAGAGAGCTTTTCTCTCCCTTGGCAGGAAGGGAACTCTAGAGAAGAGCTTTTCTCTCCTTCAGTAGGGAGTTTGAGAGAAGAGGGTGAGGGAGGAGGGCTTTTTTCTCCCTCTTCCTCCGGCTGCCCCAGGAAGATGCGAAGAAGGAGGAGGCGGCGGAGGAGGAGACAGACGCTGCGTCAGAGGCAGCCATGTGCATGGCGGCTCCGGGCCCTTTTCCACACGGACCCCGCCTCGCTACCCGCCGCCTAGGAACATCTGGTGGGAGCTTTCGAGCTCCTCAAAGGTAAACAAGGAAGGTGTGTGGGGGGGGGGGGGTTTCAATTAAAACTTCCTTCTGAGCCTGCCTCTCTCCAGGCACCTTCCTGCGGCCTCAGTTTCAAGGTTTCTCAAATGGCTCCTCTCAAGTTTGGCCTTCCCTCTCCACCCTCCTCCATGCATGGGGTGCAAAAGTCCCTTCCCTCCTTGCCACGCCCCCCCCCCACCACAGTGCGCCAGATAATATGGTGTGTCGGATAAACGGAAGTTGGATAAACGGAACTCTACTGTGTGTGTATATATATATATATATATATAATCAGCATAATATTGAACTGATTATAATGAAACAATACACTGCATGAATCTGAATACAAAAAGTGTTTTTTGTTCGGGGGAACAGGATAATCACTTATATCTGAAGACAAGTACAACTAGAAAGTTTAAAACCAGCCATTCCATATATTGTAGCTTGATAACAAGCAATGAAGACATGAAGTATCAAAGAGCAAGGCAGCCACTTGTCAGTGTCACTGGCTCTCATTCCTTTATTCCCACATACGTCCTCGAGCAATCCATCTGCATTACTGCTGAAGACAGTGCATCAACACATGAGGAACACAGATGGCCAGTTGTACTATCTATGCAACACTGTGAAGTAAATGTTTGAAAACGTATGATTTCAACATAATGTTTTTTGCTTTGTGAATGTGTGCCAACCAAATGTTCTAGTAGCACAATTTCTGCATTTAGCTGTTCTTTTTCTAGGGAAAACAAAAATATCCTAAGGCAATATAAGCACTTAATCCCCCACAAACACTGAATAGGCAACAATCTTTTAAATCATCTTAAATATTTACTATGCCATCAGCTCTCAAACTTCCAAGAATACTTCATCTGTTTCAAGACTAATGCCACTCACAAAACACTCAAATAACATAAGCAACTAAATCACCTGAGACTCTTTGCAGTTTTTTATGCACATGTATTTCCTTCCACTTCATGCTGGCACTAGGAACATCTCTTGAATTAAAGGTCATATCCTTCTAACCCACTTTTCTTACACTTTATGTATGAAAATGAAACAAAATCCAAACCTTTGCAGTCATTCAGACATATTACCACAACAGTCTAAAAAAAAAAGACACACACAGAATAGGCAATCGCCAACATTAAAAATAAAAGCAATTGAATTCAAATTCCTGTTCAATTCATATTCTACCTAGCAGACTAAATAAAGGTGATGTTGCACCCCAAGGCAGCGCGAGCACTCGAAAACCAGACCAGAGCCAATATAACACACAAGCCGTTTATTATAGCAGAATATATATATCTATGTGCATTTAAGGTGGAAAGTCAGAGTAAGAAATAGTCCATAATATATAGTCTATCGCAATTCAGTAAGAGTTTATCAATGTCCAATTTGTAATCCACAAATGAAGCTTGATAGCTTCCTTTAAAAATCAAAGTTTGTCCATGAAGCAACAGCAAAAACAAAGCACTGCAAATCTGCTTGAAAAGTCTCATAGCAAAGTCAAGGAAGCAAGGTAAACAAAGCAGAGTCAATCTCGATTCAGGAACAAAGAAGTCGCAGTAACAAGGCAAGGTCTACTCTTGGCGTGGCTCTCCTGAAACTGGAAACTCGGCACGGATTTAGAAGACAAGGCAAGGAGCTGGAAACTGGAATGTATTCCGAGGAAAGGCAAAGTTGACACCACAATCAGCATAGAGTGAGGAGTAATTTTAACAGAATCCCAAGTCTTCAAGAATTAGGGAGTGCAGAACCCACAAAGTTCTCATGGGAAATTTAATCATTATCCAATTTGAGAGCGAGTCTCTGACTTCTTCTCACCCCTTGCTTTTTGCTTCTATCGTTTGTAACAAAATCTCTCCGATTAAAAGTTCCATTCGCCCCCACGTCCATCTGGTACCATCTGATACGGGTAACACTGGAGAGACTTTGGAATGTTTGTCAATTAGCAGATCCTGTAATATCACAATATCTGGCACCTGCAAGGCCATGGGGCCTGGAACTGAAGCAGGAATGCCCTCGAAATCCATCGCCTCATCTGTTTCTAACTCTAACTCTCGATGAAACCTGGGCCATGATGGCTGAGCCACAACAGGTGACCAATTACTCTTCTGGGCAGGTGTGATGACTCATGGGCCATGTAGTCCCGTTCCTAGCACTGTGGTGACAGATGAAGAGGAAAACTTAGGTTTCCCACCGTTTCAGCCAGAATTGGAGCTTTTTCAGCCAGAATTGGAGCCCTTGCACCTGCAGGAGATTTGCCTTCCAGAAGTCTGCCAAACAAGCCTTGAGCCGAAATCTCCCCCATTTTCTTGCCGTGATTATTATAAACAACAGAAAGGCGCTCAGGAGGCGTCTCGCAGGAGCGCTAGTATCGCTGCCAGGCATTCAGCTGATTAAGCCTGCTTCCCATGGGAAACTTTAGGGAGTCATGCATCTGGACACAGAGAATGGCTTTCGGTTCTGGTTCCCCAGAGAATTGTTCTTTGGCGGGAAAACGAGACCCTACTTAGGTGTTTTGCCCACTTAGGAATCTTGCGGAGTCAATTCGTCAGCTTCGGGAGTAGGTTGTGTGTGGACTACGCTACTCCCGCGTCCAAGTCCCTTGCTCCCGTTTCCAGCCTTGCCTTGCTTCCTCGGACCTTGCCTTGCTTTCCGGACCTCGCCACGAATTTACCACGGATCCTGTTCTTGCTCCTCGTTTCTTGTTGCCTTGAATTAAGCCTAGTGTTCCAAGAATCAAGTTTACTTCCTAGCCTTGCTTAAGTTTCATGGACTAAAGGACCTTGTCATCTCCCCTCACTTTGCTTGGCAAAGTGAGTGTTTCGGTTACTGGATTACAACTTTGGACCTTAATATTTCATATTGGACATTGTTTTCTTGGACTAATTTTGACCTTTCCCGAAAGGTCTACTTCTGAACTATTTTCTACACTTGCTTTTATTAACTTTATATATTTCCTCATTAAAGATATTAGATAGATTCTGGCCTCTGTGTATGGTTATTGGTGCAGCCTGGGTCCTGACAGCAGGAAGCTCAGGTTTTCCTTATTAGCTGAGCTTTGTTTGATCTTAGAATTCAAGATGTCAAATCAGCTATCTATATTATGGAAAGCTATTCCAAACACACAGCAGTTAAAACCATAATAAACCCCATTATACCTAAATTGCTATATTCTCTGCTGTTGAATTGTAGAAATCTCCACTTCTCTGGTTTTTGCCTTTCTTTTTTCTCTCTTGCTTCATACTGGAAGGCCCTTATCACACAGTTCTCACCAGTAAGTTGCTGCAATGACACATCATAACATTCCAGTGAGTAGAAGGGGTACTGAAGAATAGAAATAATAATTTTTTAGTATATTAAAGAAATATGTTTATCCTTACTTACTTACTTAGGCGATCCCTCGTAGTTCGAGGATGATGGTCTTCCAGTTGTGGGGTCTTGAGGATGGGTTCTTAGGTGGCTGAAGAGACCTTTTCTTGATCTGCATGTGCTCCTGCAGTGAGGACATCAGTTTCCAGGTGGAAGGCGGTCCCGGTCAGGGTTGGCTTGACGGGCCTTCTTCTTGGCACGTTTCTCCCTTAAGCACTCCATTCGTACCTCTTTGAACTCCACAGCGCTGCTGGTCACAGCTGACCTCCAATTACAGCACGCAAGGGCCAGGGCTTCCCACTTCTCAGTGTCTATGCCATAGTTTTTAAGGTTGGCTTTAAGCCCATCTTTAAATCTCTTTTCCTGCCCACCAACATTATGTTTCCCGTTCTTCAGTTCGGAGTAGAGTAACTGCTTTGGGAGACGGTGATCGGGCATTCGGACAATGTGGCCAGTCCAGCGGAGTTGATGGCGTAGGAGCATCACTTCAATGCTGGTGGTCTTTGCTTCCTCAAGCACACTGACATTTGTCTGCCTGTCTTCCCAAGAGATTTGCAGGATTTTTCTGAGGCAACGCTGATGGAAACACTCCAGGAGTTGAGTGTGATGTCTGCAGACTGCCCACGTTTTACAGGTGTAAAGCAGGGTTGGGAGGACAATGGCTTTATAAACAAGCACCTTGGTATCTCTACGGATGTCCCGATCATCAAACACTCTCTGCTTCATTCGGAAAAATGCTGCACTCACAGAGCTCAAGCGGTGTTGTATTTCAGTGTCGATGTTGGCTTTTGTGGAGAGGTGGCTGCCAAGGTAGCAGAAATGGTCAACGTTTTCTAATGTGACACCATTGAGCTGTATTCCTGGCATTGCAGAGGGGTTAGCTGGTGCCTGTTGGAAGAGCACTTTGGTTTTCTCGATGTTCAATGAGAGGCCAAGCTTCTCGTATGCTTCTGCAAAGGTGTTTAGAGTGGCTTGTAGGTCTTCTTCTGAATGCACACAGACTAGGTTGTCATCAGCATATTGGAGATCTATAATAGATGTTGTGGTGACCTTGGTTTTGGCTTTCAGTCTGCTGAGGTTAAATAGCTTGCCATCTGTCCGAAAGATGGTTTCCACTCCAGTGGGAAGCTTCCCATCAACAAGGTGAAGTATCATAGCGATGAAGATGGAAAATAAGGTAGGGGTAATAACACATCCCTGTTAACACCTGAATCCACCTTAAATGGGACACTTTGGGAGCCATTGCTGTCCAAGACTGTTGCCATCATGTCATCATGGAGGAGCCGAAGGATATTCACAAATTTGTCAGGGCACCTGATTTTTTGGAGGATAGTCCAGAGAGCTCTGCGATTCACTGTGTCAAATGCCTTTGCAAGGTCAATGAATGCCATGTACAGAGGTTGGTTTTGTTCCCTGCATTTTTCTTGGAGCTGACGTGCAGTGAAGATCATGTCCACTGTTCCTCTGGAGGGGCGGAAGCCATTCTGGGATTCTGGGAGGGTGTCTTCTGAGACAGGGAAAAGGCGGTTTGCAAGGATTCTTGCGAGGATTTTTCCAGCAGAGGTTAGAAGGGAGATACCGTGATAGTTTCCGCAGTCTGCTCTGCCCCCTTTTCTTGAAAAGGGTGATGATGGTGGCATCCTTGAAGTCTGCTGGGATTTTCTCGGTCACCCACACCTTTTCAATTAGCTGGTGGAGTTGTTGTATCAGCTCAGGTCCACCCTCTTTGAAGATTTCAGCAGGGATCCTATCAGGTCCACTGGCTTCGTTGTTTTTTTGTTGGCTGATGTATTGCTGACTTCTTCCAAACTAGGTAGTGCTGCAAGCTCATCCCTGGTTTGTTGTTGCGGGATTTGTGAGATGACCTCTTCAGCCACATTGGAGCTGCGATTCAGCAGGTTCTGGTAGTGCTCTTTCCAACGTAGTGCAATTGATGTTTTGTCCTTCAGAAGTTTGGTTCCATCTGATGAGCGTAGAGGCTGTATGTCATGGTTTCTTGGTCCATAAATGATCTTTGTGGCTTTGAAAAATCCCTGAGCGTCATGGGTATCTGCAAGGTATTGGATTTCTTCAGCCTTCTTTGTCCACCAGATGTTCTTGAGTTCTCTGGTCCTTCTTTGGACCTCAGCTTTTGCACTAGCATAGATCTTTTTCTTAGCAGCACAGTTGGTGTCTCTCTGCCATGTTTGAAAGGCTTTCCTTTTGTCATCAATTAGCTGTTGGATCTCTTTGTCGTTATCCATATGAAAGTCAGTACTATATTCAAAGAATGTATAAGTAATTAAGACAGTAGAAATAGCAAAGTCTTGTTGCCCAAGACTCAAAAATATATGCCTGTACTTCCTTGTTTGACATTAATATAGATGCATCTTCTTTTTCCCAAGACCTAGAAGCCACAATGAATATAAGAACAGACTAATAACTGATATCCTAAACAATAGCTTCCATCTCTGTATTGTTGGGAGAGCTAGGAAACCACCCCATGTCCCCTGTTATCTAGTAGGCTAGAGCAAATTTTTCGTTATTTCGTTAAATTCGTTAAAAATTCGTTTCGTAAGCAATTTTGAATTAATATTGAACCATCTGCTCACTGCCCTTACAAATATTACGAATTTGAATAATAAAAGTACCTTTTTTCGTTTGTTTCTGATGTCTTCGGATGAAGCTGTAGCCCCTCTGAGAGGAGAAGCCATGTTGGCATGCCTCTCGTCAATCAGAGCGGAAGAGGGAGGGAGGGAGTGGCATGGACATCGATCTGCTAGCATTTTAAAAAAAATGTTGCTTCAAAAATCCCCAAAAATCAGTGGATGGGTCAAACATTATGAAACTTGATAGGCAAAGAGTACTCAATTTTTGCTTCCATTCTGGCAAATTTCATCATAATAGCTTTCATAATGCAGGAGAACGAAGCCTCTGAATATTGACCATTAATGAAGCAATTCGCCATAACGAGAGAAAAAACTCCATTTCCCAGAAGCCTTAGCAAGCCAATCAAAGTGGAAGGAAGAAGGACAGGGAGGCGTGGCTATCGATCTGCTAACATTTTAAAAAAATGTTGCTTCAGAAATCCCCAAAAATCAGTGGATGGGTCAAACATTATGAAACTTGATAGGCAAAGAGTACTTAATTTTTGCTTCCATTCTGGCAAATTTCATCATAATAGCTTTCATAATGCAGGAGAACGAAGCCTCTGAATATTGACCATTAATGAAGCAATTCGCCATAACGAGAGAAAAAACTCCATTTCCCAGAAGCCTTAGCAAGCCAATCAAAGTGGAAGGAAGAAGGACAGGGAGGCGTGGCTATCGATCTGCTAACATTTTAAAAAAATGTTGCTTCAGAAATCCCCAAAAATCAGTGGATGGGTCAAACATTATGAAACTAGATAGGCTAAGAGTACTTAATTTTTGCTTCCATTCTGGCAAATCTCATCATAATAGCTTTCAAAATGCAGGAGAAGGAAGCCTCTGAATATTGACCATTTATAAAAGCATTGGGCTGAAGCAAACGTTTCTCCAATAGTACAATGCCCACTTGCAAACTACAATTCCCAGGTGTTCCAGGCCCTCTCTCCTCTTAACATTCCCCACCCCCTTTTGTCCTCACTTAGAATCATAGCGTCATTGAACTGTAGAGTTGGAAGAGACCTCGTGGGCCATCCAGCCCAACCCCTTCTGCCAGGCAGGAAGACACCATCCAATCCCTCCCAACAGATGGCCATCCAGCCTCTGCTTAAAAGCCTCCAAAGAAGAAACCTCCACCACAGCCCGGGGAGAGAGTTCCACAGCTGAACAGCTCACAGTGAGGAAGTTCTTCCTAATGTTCAGGTGAAATCTCCTTTCCTGTAGTTTAAAGCCATTGTTCAGTGTCCTAGTCTGCAGGGCAGCAGAAAACAAGCTTGCTCCCTCCTCTCTATGACTTCCCCTCACATATTATACATCATGTCTCCTCTCAGCCTTCTTTTCTGCAGGCTAAACATGCCCAGTTCTTCAAGCCACTCCTCATAGGGCTTGTTCTCCAGACCCTAGATCATTTTAGTTGCCCTCCTCTGACCATCTTGACCAAACTTTCATACAGTATGTAAATTCTTGGAAGGTATGAGAAGTTTAGAGAGAAGGAGGGAGGAAGAGGTTTGAATTTTGGACTCCAATTGTGGCATGATTCCCCACCCTGCCACCCACTTGGGCAAGTCACACACTCTCAGCCCAGAAAAGCCAATGGAACAGGAAATAGCACTTTCAAACCAGGAACTAATTTCCTTATTCAGAGGCTGATGGCCATCTGTCAGGAAGGATTTGATGGTGTACTATGATTTCTGTTCCTGGGTGATAAATGTCATTTCCTAATTGGTTCTGTCATAGAAACATGGCAAAATCTATAACACTGCCTGAACTTTGTGCAAGCGACATGGATGGAACATATTATGGTTTGGTCCACCAATTTAACAAAGTTTCAGCCACAAAAACAAAGTTTCTGAATTAGAACAATGACTTTCACAGTAAAGACAACCCAATGAAACAGGAAATAAGACTTTCATACCAGGAACAGATTTCTGCAATTATTAAAAAATGGTTTATTATAAAAGCTATGAAAATTCGCCAAAAATCAGAGGATAAGGGAAACGTTCCAAATTTTGGTGAGCTATCAGTGTTAAATGTGTTCTACCACTGTACCAAGTTTGAAGAAGATCACTCAAAAAATGAGGGCGGGAGAGTCCTGTAAAATCTCCCCTCGTGCTGTTTTTTTTTGGCCACTGCGCATGCGCGTCCGCCATTAACGAATTAATTTAGAAAATAACGAATTTTCGTTAATTTCGAATTTTTTGGGGGGCAAAATTCGGAAATGACATCAGAAACGAAACGCTGGCGCCCCCTACTTTTGAAACGAGTTTAGAATCAATTTTTTCATGGATCGCTCAAGCCTATTATCTAGACCGACTACAGCTGTCGATCTTCAGAACAAAATTCACAAGATTCTTCTTCCCCATCTGAAGTCCATGTTGTCTCATATCTGATACTTAGTTTTCAGTTGTTCACACACTAGACTGTTATAACTACAAATTGATTTCAGGGGTTAGATGCCAAAATTCAATTGAATAAATTAAGGAATCATCAGGGCACAAAGCAAATACTGTCTGGAATCCTTCTGGTTCCTTTCCACATAGGATTGTACTTTATTGGAAACAAATTCAGTTCATAGCTACATAGGTGGAATTTCGCAAACATTCCATGGGCCTAAATCTTCTTGTCCATTTAGACTAGGTGAAGAACAGTTGAAATTACTGATGTGATGACTCACCATTCAACAGTTTATTTGATGTGTCTACTCTAATTTATAGACTCTTAAGAGTTGAAACAGATCAGAAAGGCCATCTTTTCTACTCCTTGCTTGTAGAAATACACAACTAAAACACTCTACAGAGTACCTATCCAACTATTGTTTAAAGACTTCCAACAATGAAAACACCACCAGCCTCCAAGGCAATCTTTTCCCATCTATTTGAGACTAACGAACAGGATTCTAACATTATTGGAGAGTAGTTTATTTTATTTTATTTATTACAACATTTGTATCCCACCCTTCTCACCCAAAAGGGGACTCAGGGCGGCTTACAATAAAACACATGTATATAAAAATATAAAATACAATACAAATCAATTAAAATAGTTAACTAATTAATTACAGCAACATTCATAAAATACAATACTAAATAGCAGATAGGCGCAATCAGATCTAAAAATACGAGTTGTTATCCATCAGTGCCTTTAATATACCATTTTATTCACTGGGGCTCCAGAAACAGCCTACGTGTGTTCCTCAACAACACAATAAAAAGTCACACTGGCAAACACACAATCAGCAGCACAATGTTGACATACAGAAGAAGGGTGGTGCAGCACAACACTCTATCTACACAAGTACAGATTTACATTATGCAGGATCTCATTGGCAGTATTGAGCTGGCTAATGTCAGTATATGACATGGACCCTCTACATGAGCCACATATCCCAGTGTGGGAAGACACTGCTCTGTGGCATCCAAATGATGCATGGGGCCTTCTCACACCCCATATGGGGTAAAGCAGTTTTGCCTCACATTAGGCGTAGTCAGGGAATGCTACAAGACTTTCCCAAATCTCCAGGGCACCTCTGCACTTTGAGGTGGTGTGAACAGTTGGCTAGGTTCCAAAACTCTGTTCAAACAAGCTAGTGCCACCATCCCACTTTCCCTACACTGCGGCACAAGGAAAACGTGATGGCACTTTACCTGTGTCATTTATTCATCATTGTAGTGGTGGCTACAAAGCTCCAAAGAGCTCCTGCTTGTCATTTGGCACATTTGTCAATGCCAGCAAAGGCATTCACACAACTTAGAGAGGGAAAGGGAATTATCCCCCTTTTCCCCTACCCTCTCTGAATCATGTGGACCAAGCAATAGCAACAAAAAAAGAACCCAACAGAGATCATGGTACCCATCCAGTGATGCCAAACCAGGTCCAGTGAGGGTCTAGACTCCATCCCACCACTGCAGTGTCATGTAGCCTCCCCTGGGGCCAAACAAGAGTACCGTCACTCCACATCAGCTTCACATTAAGTGGCTCATGTCAATACCTCCTTAGAACTCTCTCCAATGTCATCAGAAAGCCCTGTGTAAAACTGAGATTCCACTTGAACCAAGGAACCTGGTTTAAAAGAAGACTTGAGCAATTTCCTAAGATGTCATCTCAAAATCATGGATTCAGAAGGTGGCTAAGCCAGGGATGTTGTGTGTTTTCTAGACTGTATGACCATGTTCCAGAAGTATTCTCTCCTGACATTTCGCCCACATCTATGGCAGGCGTCCTCAGAGGTTGTGGAACATGAAACATGGCCATACAGTCCGGAAAAACACAACAACCCTGTGGTCCCGGCCATGAAAGCCTTCGACAACACAGTGGCTAAGCAGTTTTAAAAGTGATAACTGAATGTCTCCTGCAGCTAATCAATGTTTCATCAAAAGAAAAATTGAATTCAGTAAGGCCCCATATATACTGCCATATCATGCAGTTTAACTGCACTGAACTGTATTATGTGTCTACACTGCTATATAATGCAGTTCAATACAATTAAACTGAATTATGAAACTGCAGTGTAAATAGGGCCTAAGAGGAAATGGGAGAGCACATATGCCTAACAGTTCATTTGGGGTCATCATGGTTCACCCTATGGTGCTAAATCATAGTTTAGCTTTGTGTGGACTCATTGTGTGTTTCATTACCAGAACTATAGTTATTCTTTATTGAAGCCTGAAACACAGCCAGTTCAGAAGCAACTGATACAGATATAAATAGGAAAAAGGGGGCGGTATATCCTGATAGTTTGTTTCACTTAACATGAATAGAACAATGACAGAGTACTCTTTATAATTAGTTAAAGTGATTATGTAAAAGGGTATGGTAACTAATGTTCATATTTAGAAATTAGAGGCTTCAAAAAGACAAAGCAAAACCCTTTGCACAGTTTTCTCATTAAAGCCAACTATTTTCCTGCTCAGGAATATTTAAGACCTACATTGCTTTGTGAGGGATTGCTGTTAATTAGTTTAACATTACTGGTGTTAATAAAATACACAAACACTCCTCACAGAGCAGATGGTGTCCACAATTATACATCTTATCTGCAGCATTTGTGATGCTGTAGTCTTTTATATTCTTTGATATCATTTTGTTGAAGATGAAATTGTGTTTATGGCAGAACACAATCAACATTCAAGTTTTCATTTCCGTATATTGCATCTATGCAATACAGTCATACTTAAATTAATATGAAAAATGTATCCATTGTGTTAGAGTACTAATCCAGCAAAATATTTTAAAATAACACTGGGAAACAGAAAAGCAGATTCTGTTTAGTATGTAAACAAAGGAGGTATGTACTTATTTGTGAACTCCAATTAAAATAGGGAGACATTCTTAGTGTCTTGAAATTAAAAATAGTGGCTGAGTTTGTAACCCTTTGGCTGTTAAGTTAAACTCAGTAATTAACCCAATTTCAGTATTATTTTAAGTGAGATACCTAAAAATGTTTCAGAATGAGTGACCTCCATATGCCTTATATATTATCTAAACTAATGCTTAGTAGCCACATTACCACATGAAAAAGGAACAACCAAAACTTTTCTGCAAAGATGGATGAGAGCTATGCTTTCAAGTGTAACAGTGATGTTTCAGTGCTAACTCTACAAACTACAAACACCACGCAGGAGTTGCTAGAAATCGCTCTACACATCATCTGCCATTCACATGAGGTACTTTCATCATACTATGAACTATTATTTGGGAGCAGATGTCCACTTCATATGATGGCCCAATCCACAAACCATTTATCGTGTGAAAGAGATGTCATGCTGATAGATTTACGATTACTTATTTCCTGTATCCCATATTATCTGAAGCACATGTGTCAAACTCAAGGCCTGTGGGCCAAATCCAACCTTCCATGTCACTTTGTAGGGCCCTCCAATTGCTGGACTACAGCTCCAGTATTATTCACCATTAAACATCATGATCAGAGCTGATGAGAGTTGTGATACAGTAACATCTGAAAGGCTACAGTTCAGTTGGGATAGTAGGGTTTAAATTTAGATACAATGTTCCCTCACTTATTGAGGGAGTTACGTTCCAGGACCACCCGCAATAACTGAAAATCTGCAAGTAGGGATACTATATTTATTATATGTGTGGAGGAGAGCAAACCACAGACCACTTACTACAATGCAGTCTGCACTTTATTTTAACAGTTACAATATACAATACACCGGCAGAGAAGAAGAATGGAAGCTAAATAACTTTTTTATTTCCAACCCTTCCCTCTCCTCTCCCCTCCCTTTATTTCTCCCATTCTCCCCCTTCCAAAACCCTTTGCACACCGCAAAAACACACAAAACAGCGAGAATACCATGATAAATGTGTATTAAATGAAAACCCGCGAAACAGCAAGGGAGCGAAAAGTGAACTGCGAAGTAGCGAGGGAACACTGTGCAAGGACTGTGGATATGATGCCTGGCGTTAAAATGTCCTTTAACCTTTCCCCAACCTCAGAGCCACAAGTACTGTTGGGTTGCAATTCCCATTATGCCCAGTATAGATGATGGACAATTAAAATTAATGGGAATTGCCATTCAAAAACATCTGGGGACCCAAACTGGGTGAAAGCTAAAGAGCATTAACCACTGTGTAAAAAAATATAACTGGCTTTCTGTATCTATGAATTATCTGTTAATGGATTTGAAGACCCTTCAAGGGCTATCATAAGGTTGATGAGGCCACCGATGAAAATGATGTTTGACACCCCTGGAGTACCTATCAAGACCAACTCATTCTGCCAATCTGCCACCTATACAATCAAGCTGGAATACTACACTATTTCATGAAGCAAAATTATAAGACAATAGAAGCAATTTTGCAAAATATTATAATGAACATATGAAATGAAGTAATGTTCTAGATTGACCAATTCATTTGGGGTCAGCAATACAACTTAAGGTGAAACAAAACTGGGAATAGCAGTTGAGTTTATCCTGAAATTAATATTGCTACGCATACCCTAAATGCCACATTAATAACAATGATATTATTTCTTAGCCTCCTTTCATCTTGACTCGAGGCAGGCTACAATATATTATCAAAATCATTATGTACATACTTAGGTGTATCCAAAATTACCTTCATTATGAAGGATGCTATGAAGTTGCCCCAAGTCCCACTCTCACAGCTTTGAGAGACAGGTGTAGTAGTAGGATAGAGAAATTGTAAGAATTGTTTTGAGGTGCTCTCAAAATGATTGAAATTTAACATATATCCAGATAATTTTATGTAATCATTTTGTACACACTGCTTTAAGTAATCATTGGCTTAAAAAGACATAAAATCATCCAGTGGCACCAGTGAAACTATCTGGGAAATCAGCATTTCTAGCATAAATTTCCATGCAATTCAGTCCACTTTATCAAATGCATTGACTGGATTGCCATTTTTGATTTTATTTCACATTGGGAGAGGGAAATGTTCAATAGGTGCAGAACACTGAAATTAAACACAGATTACTGGATGAAAAGACAATCAGTGCTTTGGATGCATGTCTAAAAGCTAGACTCAAATTCAGCTGAATTTTACAGAAGATGAACTGAATTTAAGTCTAAATTTTGGTTCATGAAAACAATCTTGTCCTTGTTGTCCTACAGCCAAGAACCATCTTCCTTAATTCTTAAAAAAAAAAAAACAAGCCAGTGTACTGAAAAAAACCTAAGGATATTTTGGATTATTTTCCATACTTTTAAAAACACCATGTGAACCATTCATATTGTGTCAATGTTATCAGTATAATCTATATTTTAAATAGAAAACTTGATGGGCAATATTCAAACAAAGAAGTATTTTCCCACAAAATCGTTTACTGAACACTCACATTTCTTCTGGGTCTCCTTTTCTCCTATTTTTTTTCAAGAGGGCTCTGTTTCTTTTTGCTTGCAACAGCTCTTCCTCTAAAACTCACTTGGCTTTCAAAAGGTTAGATAATGAGGTTGCTTCAAAGAAAGTGAGTTATGCCTGCATGAGAAAGAAAAGATTAAGTTGAACTGTTTTAAGAACATTCTTATAAACATCCTCCACTACTTTTCATTTGTTAGAGAAAACTATACTTATATACAACTCAGTACATCAAGCAGGGGGATATATATCACTATACTTACTGTAAAATATTAAGAAATGGCATATAGACATTGAATTGAAAATAAACAATAAATCTAAAAAGGTAAATTTGCTCTGCTATGAAAGGTATTGATGAAAGAAATTTAAATATAACAGAGTTATATCAAGAACACTAAATGTGCTTCCCCTAAGATTTTAATTCCAGTTCTGACTTGTAAGCTTCATAATAGAACTGCATCACAACAACTTTAGTTACCTGGGAAACATGTATTATAATGCTTAGAATGTTTTTGGATTCAGAACATAGAAAAGAATACACCTGGAAGTTCTAAAACAGAAAATGGCATATTGTACCAGAAATACCTCAAATATTGTTTACTATTTGCTCCATTCCTTTTAGCTACTCCTCATTCAGGATATTAGATCCATCCAGCTGGGTCCTGGACAGAATAAGATGCCAGAGTTGAGTAACTAATATAATTCTATCTCCTTCACCAAAGAACTACAAAATACAGTCAGCCTCCAAGAGCTTTCACTGAGGGTACATCTACACAGTAGAATGAATACTGTTTGATGCCACTTTGACTGCCGTGGCTCAAGGCTCCAGAATCCAAGGAGTTGAAGTTTGGTGACGTACTTCCACTCTTTGGCAGAGAAGGCGTAAGACCTTATAAAAAGTACATGTCCCATGATTCCATAACACTGAGCCATGACAGGAAAAATGGTGTCAAACATCATTCATTTTACAGTGTAGTTCCACTCTGTGAGTCAATCCATCTATAATATAGTCTTTCTCATACAGCCTTAATTTTACCATACATTATCATTTTTTCCAATGAGTCATGCAGTCCCATGATACATCAAAAGTAGTAATGATTCAGTTTAATTATTTTAGCTTCTAGGGAAAGTTCAAGCTTAATTTGCTGACAAACCTGTTAATTGTTTGACTGCATACTTTTTGCTCACTTGTTTGTTTGTTTGTTTGTTTGTTTTAAAAAATCTCCATGCTGCAGAACTGTAGGACAACATTTCATATGAGCTGGTCTTCTTCTGCCACCTTTTTGCACTGTCAAACTTTCACCACCATTGCCTAGATTTGGTATTCAACTTTGGTATTTAATAACATGCTGCTTGGACTGGAGGGTCTTTGTGATTCTTTATCTTTATGTTTGAGGGCTGTACAGATGCTGAGGGTGACAGGGAATGGAATCCTGCCACCAAATTGCACAGAGGTGAGGTGTCTGACAGGAATGTGTGACAGAGATGGAATCCCTCTGATTCTACACACACACACAGATACCACCAATTAATAAAGATGTTTTATAAGAGATGATGTTAATTAAGTATTTGTTTGACTATCTTCTTCGCTGCCACCAATAGAGGAGACGTCAGGCAGATGGCACTGGTTCTATTTGTTTTACTTCAGATGTTGTTATTGCTTAACTTAATATAAGAGTATGACAGAGGCTTAGTTAGAATAAAAACAAAACAAGTTTATTGCAGGTACAGAGCTTGATGGTTTCATATAACTTGTTAAAGGCACTTCGCTTAATGGTTACAAACGGTTATGAGGTGGTCAAACTTTCAAAATATTTCTTTCTCTAGATTACACTAAACCCTGATCCTCCTGGATTCCCTGGGATTAATTTTCCCTAATCCACAGGCTCTATAAATGACCCTAGACAAGTCACCTAACTTGCCTAGTCTGGTCCAACTTAGATCTGACTCAAATCCTTCTATTTGAGCCAACCTGATTCTCCTCACAAGAATCAGATCCTCCACTGTGACTAGAAAATCACAGACTGCCTGGGTTTTTAAATATTCCCCCTTTTTCTTTCCAAACGGCGGTTGGCTCCGCCCCTGTTGCTATGGTAACTTGCCTTAAGATGGCTACCTTCCCCCATACATCATCAACTCAAATACTCACCATTTTAAACTTAGCCAAACCTGACTGTTCAAACAAAATCCAATAAACATGTCATCTATAAACAAAATATAATTATACACTTCTTCACACACCTCCCAACCCATAAAGATTATTTTTGACTTTTCTATAACTTAGAATGGTCAAAAATAATAATGTGGATTGTAATTAAAAATATACAACAATACATATTAACACACTCTTAACATATAAGATCAACATATTAGCATGCAACATATATAAACACAAACCTTTACTGTTGCAACCTCTAATACGTCCTGGAAATTGAATCCGCTACAATGTTGTTTTTACCTTTTACATGTTTTATCTCAAAGGAGTAATCCTGTAGCAACAGGCTCCATCGGAGAAGCTTGTTATTAGTTCCCTTGGTGTTATCTAGCCATTTTAATGGGGCATGATCAGTTTGGAGGGTAAACCTCCTCCCCCATAAATAAGGTCTTAATTTTTGTATAGCCCAAACTATGGCTAAGCACTCCTTTTCGATAGTTGACATGCTGCACTCTCGAGGAAGTAATTTTTTACTCAGAAAGAGGATTGGACGATTTTCCCCTTCTGTGTCAACCTGACTTAAGACGGCTCCTAATCCAGTATCAGAAGCGTCACAGGTCAAAATAAAAGGTGCGTCAAAATCTGGGGCTTTTAAAACAGAATTTGATGTAAGGGCCTGTTTTAATTGTTCCATGGACTTCTGACATTCAGGGGACCAAATTACTTGATTGGGGCAGTTCTTTCTAGTGAGATCAGTTAGAGGGGCTGCTAAAGTGCTAAATGATGGTATAAATTTCCGGTAATATCCTGCTAAACCAAGAAATGATCTTACTTGCTTTTTGGTTTTTGGGATAGGCCATTGGTGGATGGCTTCAACCTTGGTTAGCTCCGGTCCGATACTTCCACAACCTACTATATGACCTAAATATTTGGTTGTGCGGTTTCCTATCTGGCACTTGGAAGCCTTGATAGTTAGACCTGCCTCCTTTAACCGACTCAACACCTGATTGAGGTGTTTCAAGTGATCTTCCCAACTTGACCTAAAAATCCCTATGTCATCCATGTAAGCCACACAGAAATCTCCCATACCACTAAGTATTCTGTCCACTAAACGTTGAAACGTGGCTGGACTATTTTTTAATCCTAAAGGTAAAACGGTGAACTCATATAATCCCGCATGAGTCCTAAAAGCTGTCTTTGCCTGGTCCTGAGGTGCCATAGGTACCTGCCAAAATCCCTTGGTCAAATCCAGGCTGCTGATAAAATTGGCCTTCCCCATCCTCTCTAACAGATCATCTAACCGAGGCATAGGGTAGGTATCTGATTGTGTTACCTTGTTCAAAAGTCGATAGTCCACACAGAATCTTATGGTGTTATCAGGTTTTTGAACCAGAACAATTGGTGAGGCCCATGGGCTGCTTGATGGTACTACAATGCCCATGTCCAACATTTCTTTTACCTCCCTCTCAATGCATTTAGTTATTCTGCCTGTAACTCGATATGGAGGAGACGCTATGGGTGGAGTATCACCAGTGATGATTTGATGATAAATTCCCTGTACTCTCCCTGGGAGATCAGAAAATAAATGGTCATACTTATTTAATAATTTCCTAACTTGTTTCTGTTGAGTCTGGGACAATCCCTCGTCAACCTTTACTTGCCCGCTGCTTCTATAGGCTTTCCTATTCCCTTCCCAAAAGGGAAAAGTACCTGTTTCCTCCCCCGAAATTATCATACATACATTTACAGATGTATTTACATATGGCTTTAACATATTTACATGCACCAGCTTTTCTACATTAGACTGTTCATTATATATAGAATAGTTCACGCCACTGTGTCTTTTGATGACTTTCCACGGTCCAGTCCAATCTACTTGGAGCTTGTTGGTCTTGGTTGGTGTAAGATACAGGACCTCATCCCCTATCTCGAAGCTCTTGCATCTGGCAGTTGAATCATAGTGAGCTTTCTGTCTTTGCTGGGCTGTCGCTAGATGTTCTTGGGCGGTGTTCCTGGCCATTTCCATTGTTGACTGTAGATCTTTGATGTACTTGGTCACTGAAACAGGTTCCGGTTTTGGACTTGCTTCCCAGAATTCTCGGATTAAATCAAGCGGTCCTCGCACTCGCCTCCCGTATAACAATTCAAAGGGGCTATAGCCAGTGCTGTCTTGGGGAACTTCCCTATAGGCAAATAATAATTGCTGGAGCTTGATGTCCCAGTCATGTGGGTGTTGCTGACTGTAAGACTTAATCATGCGAACCAAGGTCTTATTTAGGTTTTCAACAAGGCCATTGGTTTGTGGATGATAGGCTGATGATGTCAAATGCCTTATTCCACACAGTTCCAGTAATCTTTCCATTAATCTAGAAGTGAACTGGGTTCCCAAATCCGATACTAGCTCTTTAGGGTAACCTGTTCTTCCCCATATTGAGAGCAGTGCATTGGCTATGGTTGCTGTCTCGATGTTTGTTAGGGCTACTGCCTCAGGATAACGAGTTGCGTAGTCAATCATAGTCAGAATATATCTGCATCCTCTCCTACTTGGTTTTGGAAGAGGACCGATGCTATCTATGCCCACTCTAGAAAAAGGTTCCCCAATTAGTGGCATTGGGACTAATGGAGCCTTAAGTTTATCTCTTCCTGAGCTGATTCTCTGGCATGTGTCACAGGATTGACAAAACCTTTTAATTTGCTGGTACATGCCAGGCCAAAAGAAATTTTTAGTGATCCTTTGAGTGGTCCATCTAATTCCTAAATGTCCCCCTTGTGGGCTGTCATGGGCTACCTCCATCAACTGTTCTCTATACTTCTGAGGTACCACAATCTGCGTATAGGAAGCGGACATCTCTGGGGCTTTTTGATTTAAAACTTCCCTGTACAAAACTCCATTTTTATTAATGAACCTGGTGGGCTTCTCTAAAGTTAAATCTCCCTCAGTGTTTTGGGCTTGCTCAAACAAAGGTTGCAATGTGTCATCAGACTTTTGCTCCTTCAGGATTTCTCCTTCCCCTTCAGTTTTATTTACCAAATCAGCCATTACAGAACTTGCCTCAGGATTTTCTTTTAAGTTCTGTTGTATAGGTAAACAGACAACTTCTTTATCAGATTTCTCCTCTTTATATTCACCCTCATCAAGAGTCTTTGGTATCTTTTTGACTTCTCTGGCAAGGTCATTTCCAATTAGGCATTTATATGGAATATCAGAACTAATAGCAAAGTCCCATACTCCTTCCCACTTGCCATATTGAACAGGTAAAGAAACCACTTCGCTTGGGATCACGGGACCCAAACCTTTTAAATTAACTTGATAAGTAGGGTGTTGGCATTTTGATGGTACTAATTCAGGTCTAATGATACAGACTTCTGAACCTGTGTCCCTCCATCCTTGTATTTGGTTTCCATCAATGTTGATGTTTTCCAAATATTCATCTGATGTTTGATCTAACAAAACAAACAGACATTGCCTCTCCTTTTGAATTTCCTGAGGTAAATCTTTTTGAACCTTAGCTGGTTCTTTAGTTATCTCTTTGGTTGGGACTTTCTTAACATAGAAAGAAGGTTTTTCTTTCTTTAAAAGACCACATTGGGACTTAAAATGTCCTGCCTTCCCACAGTGAAAGCATCGAATATTTCCCTCAGTTTTGGCAGGGTTCATTACACTAGCCATCCTCCAGGTGGTGTTTTCTATGGAAGCTCCTCTCCCTTGCTGTGCGCGCGCGAGGGAAAAAGATGGCTGTCTAAACTGTTTTTCTTTAAATCCTCCTTCTTCCCTTTTAAACCCTTCCTTCAATGTAATAAGCTGGTCCACCATACCAGCTGCTTGATTAGCAGTTTGAGGTTTTCTATCTTGTAGCAGCCATCGATAATCTGATGGAACTTGCTGGTATAGCTGCTCTAATTTTATTAAATCTTTCAGCTGCTGGAAGTCTTTTACCTCAGAATTTCTCAACCAACTCTCAAAATATTGTGCCTGTTTGGCAGCTAGTTGTAGGAAACTTTCATTTTTCTCTCTCCTCAGCGTTCTGAATTTTGTTCTATAAAATTCAGGAGTCAGCTGTAACCTTTGTTGTACCAGCTGTTTAAATATAGTGTAATTTCTGCGTTCTTCTTCCACCATTTCCCTATAGATCTCTAATAGCTTTCCACAAATCTGTGGCCTGAGGTAAATCATCCAATTTTCCTCAGCTATTTCCAGATCTTTACAACACCATTCAAACGAAATTAAAAACTGCTCCACATCATCCTCCTTGTTGTATTTAGGAAACCTCTTTAAGCCTGAATCAACAGGATTAATGATGGGAGTCCCTGGTTGTGCCTCCACAGAAGGCTGAGACAGTGTCAGCTTCTGTCTTTTCCATTCAATCTCCATCCTTCTCATCTCTATCTCTTTTTCCAATTTCATCTTTTCGATCTGTGCCTGTCTCTCTTTATCCTGTGCTTCTGCCTGTCTCCGTTTCTCCTCTGCCTCTAATTGTAATTTCCTCATCTCTAATTGATATTTCATCATAGCTTCTGACATGGTGGTCTGTTGTTCAGAATCTGAACTCTCTTTCTCTTGGTACACCTCTACCTCTCCTACTCCTCTTTTCTGCTTTCTGGTGGCCATTCTTTATAACTTTTACCTCAGAAATTTTAATGAGCGATCTCAGGCACCAAATTAGGGATGTTATACGTATCCCACCGCTGCCACCAAATTGTACAGATGCTGAGGGTGACAGGGAATGGAATCCTTTTGATCCCACCGCTGCCACCAAATTGCACAGAGGTGAGGTGTCTGACAGGAATGTGTGACAGAGATGGAATCCCTCTGATTCTACACACACACACAGATACCACCAATTAATAAAGATGTTTTATAAGAGATGATGTTAATTAAGTATTTGTTTGACTCTCTTCTTCACTGCCACCAATGGAGGAGACGTCAGGTAGATGGCACTGGTTCTTTTAAGCTGTCTCTATTTGTTTTACTTCAGATGTTGTTGTTGCTTAACTTAATATAAGAGTATGACAGAGGCTTAGTTAGAATAAAAACAAAACAAGTTTATTGCAGGTACAGAGCTTGATGGTTTCATATAACTTGTTAAAGGCACTTCGCTTAATGGTTACAAACGGTTATGAGGTGGTCAAACTTTCAAAATATTTCTTTCTCTAGATTACACTAAACCCTGATCCTCCTGGATTCCCTGGGATTAATTTTCCCTAATCCACAGGCTCTATAAATGACCCTAAATAAGTCACCTAACTTGCCTAGTCTGGTCCAACTTAGATCTGACTCAAATCCTTCTATTTGAGCCAACCTGATTCTCCTCACAAGAATCAGATCCTCCACTGTGACTAGAAAATCACAGACTGCCTGGGTTTTTAAATATTCCCCCTTTTTCTTTCCAAACGGCGGTTGGCTCCGCCCCTGTTGCTATGGTAACTTGCCTTAAGATGGCTACCTTCCCCCATACATCATCAACTCACATACTCACCATTTTAAACTTAGCCAAACCTGACTGTTCAAACAAAATCCAATAAACATGTCATCTATAAACAAAATATAATTATACACTTCTTCACAGGGGCCTTATCTACAGGGACACCCAGTAGTTCCTTCACTTCTTTTTCTCCAAATTTTTCTTTTTCTTTTTTCACTACAGTCTCCAAATGACTGAGCCAAACTACAGAACATCTTTAAACTACCATATTTTGATGTTTTCATCATCTACTTTCAAAGTCCTAGAAACGCTAATTAACACTTCTGTTAATGACAGTAAAGTAAACCTATAACAAGCAAGGCACAAAGGAAGCATGCTGGTAACACTCAGGCCCCTTCCTCGCTGCCATATAAAATCCAGATTGAACTGGATTATATGGCAGTGTAGACTCATATAATCCAGGTCAAAGCAGAAATGTGGATTATCTGCTTTGATAATCTAGATTATCTGGCAGTGTAGAAGGGCCCTCAGATGTTCTCAAGTATATTACAAGTGCCTTTGCAAGTTAGACTCCTTCTACACTGCTATGTAATCCAGATTAACAAAGCAGATAATCCACATTGATCTGGATTATATGAGTCTCCTTCTACACTACCGTATAAAATCCTAATTATCTGCTTTAAACTGGATTATATGGCAATGTAGAAAGGGCCTGAGTCTACATTGCCATATAATCCAGTTCAAATAATCAGGATTTTATATGGCAGTGTAGAAGGTGCATCAGAAAGCAATAAACTGGTTTTGCAAACTAACTATACACTGACTAACTACACTGAAGGCATTTGAAGTATTTGTGTAATTAAGTGCAGTTAATTACACTACAGGCTATGAACTTTCTGAAGCTACTATAGGCAAAGTATTTGAATCCTAATTAATTGCCCCACATTCAGCAGTCAGAGGCCCCTTCTACACAGCCATATAATCCAGTTCAAAGCAAGACAATCTGGATTTATATGGCAGTGTAGAAGGGGCACGACCTGCAACTTTGGCATAACCCTTAACATGTTTGGCCTCAATTGGAGACTGAAGATGAGTATAAAGCACACATCTAAATAGAAGCATCATATAAACATACATTAGAGAAAGCAAGGGTCTACTCTACCTGACTATATTGTCCATATCCACAGCAAAACCTTGCTGCTCATATTTTTTCAAGTGTCATGGAAGATAATGGTCTTCATGCAGCTCTGTAATTCAACATCTCTACGCTACTGGATTACAAGTGGAAATTTCAGAACTGATGCTCACCATAACTATCACACTGACAGTGTAATCCTCCACTCATATTATTCTTGAAGGAAGTAAAGAGCAATCTTAGTAATTCCGTCATTGCTACAAATCCATCTTTGAAAATTTGTTACTATTTGTTACTAACTTTGTATATTTTCCTACATGCACATAAAATATTTTCTGCAGTTGGGGATCTAGTCTATACAAAAGTGTTTTCTGCTCATAAAACAGCAGCTTCCCCAAAGGAAATAATAATTCAGAGCAGAAAATGCTGTTTGTTAGACACAGTCCCTATATGAATTTTGCTCAGAATAAAGATCCAAATCATAAAAATTCTTGTCAGTTCAAGATTCTCCTCATCAGTTTCCTGACATTTGAAGGGAAAGATTTTTTGACTATTTTTTTAAAAAATCCCCATTCACGTATCACATAAGTCCTTTCTCATAAGCAAGTAATTTATTTTGTGAAAAGTTTGTGATATCAAAGTCTTTCTGAGTCCCTCAACAGAGCGAGAGAGGGCAGGATATAAAACAAAGTGAATAAAAGTCATTTCCAACTAACATGATTTTTATATCAGTCCAAGATAATTGGCATCTTCCCTTTCTGTAGAGCAATATGTATTAAAAGTAACTTATCCAAGTAAAATCCACTTTTGTGGAAATTTCATTCTGTATCTTTCCTATTTAGTCTATGCTACATCTAGCCATAACAGAAATCACTCAAAATGCAGGCAACTTAATTCAAATAAATGAAGCAAATACAAAAAAAAAAACAAGAGAGAGAAAGTGACATCTAAACAGATCTTCACTCAAGATCATTTGCCTTCAAGGATTTAGATTCAGAACAAATGGATATATTCTATTCCTTACAAAAAAAAATTCTTGCATTCTCTAGCCTAATTTATCTTCATCATAAGGTTAACTTTTATGCACATGCTGGTCAACATTTGTGTTCTGGGTTTTCTTGTGCAGCAACCTTTGAAAACACACACCAGGCATTCTAATATTTCTATGTGGTGTTCAACACATATCTTTTCGCTTTCATCTCCACAATACCAGCAATGCTTTTGTTGTATTTTAGGATATTCACAGATCAATGTCTATTCCTTCAGGGAAGCCGTTTGAACTCTCAAAGAATGACTGATTGACATCAGGAACAAATACCTTTTGCTGTCATAGAACAGTGTGTCATTTATACAAAAATCCACATTAATTAATTCTATCCATGCCAACTTGATGTATCAAAGGGTTGTAACAGGTCACTCGTGTACACTGTAGTACTAATGCATGGAGAAAATACTTTCTTGTATTAATGAATTTGGTGTCCCTATTCAGACTGTGTGTTAAAAAAAAAAGTCTCTACGTACCATTGACAGGTGTCTTCACCATATATTAACATCTTAATAAGCAAGTACTTTTATCAGTTCCAGGTTCATCCACAGCCCATTTTATATCCATTCTAAATTGAGGCAGAGTACTAAATGCACAATTCAACATGAAATGAATAATGCTTATCTGATGGAGGCTATACTTCTCGAAAGGTTCAAGACTTTTACAAAATTAGGTTTTTCAATGGTTCTTCTCATGCACACTGGATATGTGTCAGTAGATACAATCTAACAAACAACAAACATTAATTTGTTTGTCATATATAAATTGAAGAGTCAGAATTATAATGAATAGAAGGTTGTATCTCCCACATTTTTCTATGTCTGTTATAAAAATAGCATCTGTTAAATGTAAGAGATTTTATAATGTAATCCTATTGGCAGAACTGTCAAACTTGTAGCACTCCAGATATTTCATACTCCAATGCCCAGAAGCCCTAGCCAGTTTGTTAAATGGCTAGGAATTCTGGCAGCTGAGGTCCAAAACATCTGGAGGACCACAAGTTTGACACCACTGCTTGTTACCCTAATTCTGTTCCTCCTGAGCTCATGCTGACCTCATTTACTCAAGAACAAACATTTGGGCTTCAAATTGGTACATATTATACATGAAGGAAAAAGTCTGCTATATAAATGGTGTGCATTTTGAGGTTATATTATAATAAGGCATTGTCTTCCCTAAAACCTTCTACCTTCTTGTAATAAATCACAAAATTGTCTTTTCATCGTAGTTTGCTTAAAAACTAACTAGCACGTGACTACAAAATAAAGTTCTTTTGGCCCATAGCTGAAAAATATCTTACATACAGGATAATGGAATACATGTATCAGGGCAAACGTACAAAAATGTGTGAAAGTTTTCAAAAGTTCTCATCAAGTAAGAAGAGGGAGAAAGGAAAAAATGATGGGGTCAAGATATTGAAGTCAAAAGGTTTCCAGGATCAGTGTAACATGTGACACAAGAAAGGGTCACAGACTGAAATGGATTAAGGACTACACTAGAGAAATAATGCATTTCAGGTTAAATCTAGGACTGTTGGAACAGAAATACCACTACACTGATACTTTTATTTTTGAAAATATAAACCTAGTAGTTGTTCAGGTTTATATCCAATTTAAACTCTGGATTGAAATATTACATTTAACTGACTTCAGAAATCAATAATGTTTTTATTCCCCAGTTCCACCTCATACATCTTGGGCAAGATCCCCAGCTATAATTATCTGTGGGGATAATGGCAAAACCAATCAATCAATTAATTGTGCACACACATGCTGCATATTTCAAGGAGCAGCTATGGTTTATTCCTCATTTTTAGGTGTAACATGCTCTGTCAATCTCATGGCAAAAGACTAATCTCCAATTCCCAAAATATAGCTGTTTTCCTTATATGGAATTTTACCATGGCATTCAAATTTTAACATATATATATAATGTAATCAGATGAATATACAGCAATATAATACTGCTTTTTTATGGGTACCCGAGTCATAAACATCTATATACACATGCCTTGTGTATATAAACCTCAAGCTAAGCCATATACTGTGAATCATAGAATCATAGAATAGTAGAGTTGGAAGAGACCTCATGGGCCATCTAGTCCAACCCCCCGCTAAGAAGCAGGAAATCGCATTCAAAGCACCCCCGACAGATGGCCATCCAGCCTCTGTTTAAAAGCCTCCAAAGAAGGAGCCTCCACCACAGCCCAGGGGAGAGAGTTCCACTGTCGAACAGCCCTCACAGAGAGGAAGTTCTTCCTGATGTTCAGGTGGAATCTCCTTTCCTGTAGTTTGAAGCCATTGTTCCGCGTCCTAGTCTGCAGGGCAGCAGCAGACAAGCTACCTCCCTCCTCCCTATGACTTCCCCTCACATATTTATACATGGCTATCATGTCTCCTCTCAGCCTTCTCTTTTGCAGGCTAAACATGCCCAGCTCTTTAAGCCGCTCCTCATAGGGCTTGTTCTCCAGACCCTTAATCATTTTAGTCGCCCTCCTCTGACGCTTTCCAGCTTGTCAACATCTCCCTTCAACTGCAGTGCCCAAAATTGGACACAGTATTCCAGGTGTGGTCTGACCAAGGCAGAATAGAGAGGCAGCATGACTTCCCTGGATCTAGATGCTATACCCCTATTTATGCAGGCCAGAATCCCGTTGGCTTTTTTAGCACATTGTTGGCTCATGTTTAACTTTTGTCCACGAGGACTCCAAGGTCTTTTTCGCACATACTGCTGTCAAGCCAGGCGTCCCCCATTCTGTATCTTTGCATTCCATTTTTTCTGCCGAAGTGAAGTATCTTGCACTTGTCCCTGTTGAACTTCATTTTGTTAGTTTCGGCCCATCTCTCTAGTCTGTCAAGATCATTTTGAATTCTGCTCCTGTCTTCTGGAGTGTTAGCTATCCCTCCTAGTTTGGTGTTGTCTGCAAACTTGATGATCGTGCCTTCTAACCCTTCGTCTAAGTCATTAATAAAGATGTTGAACAGAACCGGGCCCAGGACGGAGCCCTGCAGCACTCCACTTGTCACTTCTTTCCATGATGAAGACGACGCATTGGTGAGCACCCTTTGGGTTCGTTCGCTTAGCAAATTACAGATCCACCTAACCGTAGTTTTGTCTAGCCCACATTTTACTAGTTTGTTTGCCAGAAGGTTGTGGGGGACTTTGTCGAAGACCTTACTGAAATCCAGGTACGCTACATCCACAGCATTCCCTGTATCGACCCAACTCGTAACTCAATTGAAAAAAGAGATCAGACTAGTCTGGCATGACTTGTTTTTGGTAAATCCGTGTTGACTATTAGCAATGGCCGCATTTGTTTCTAAGTGTTTGCTGACCACTTCCTTAATGATCTTTTCCAGAATCTTGCCTGGTATCGACGTGAGGCTGACCGGATGGTAATTGTTTGGGTCGTTCTTTTTTCTCTTCTTGAAGATAGGGACCACATTCGCCCTCCTCCAATCTGCTGGGACTTCTCCCGTTCTCCAAGAACTCTCGAAGATAATTGCCAGTGGTTCTGAAATAACTTCCACTAGTTCCGCTAGTTCCTTTAATGTCAAAATCCCTTGAAAAGCCTCATAAATTGCAGTATTTCTAATTTATTGCCAACCTAAGAAAAATTAAAACTATACAAGAACTTACAAAGCTATTAAACCAGGATAGACAAGGTAAAATCATAGGCACAGTCTGTCGATATATAATGCATACCACCAAGCTTATGACTCATACATTCAAGATAATGGGGAGTTACAGTATAGCACATCTGGGAGGTGCCAGGTTGGGGAAGGCTTCATCACATACCTCATTTTATTAAGTCCCACCATAGGCCATCTTCAACTGTGGTGTGGGCACCACAGTTGAAGGGAGATGTTGACAAGCTGGAAAGCGTCCAGAGGAGGGCGACTAAAATGATTAAGGGTCTGGAGAACAAGCCCTATGAGGAGCGGCTTAAAGAGCTGGGCATGTTTAGCCTGCAGAAGAGAAGGCTGAGAGGAGACATGATAGCCATGTACAAATACGAGAAGGGAAGTCATAGGGAGGAGGGAGCAAGCTTGTTTTCTACTGCCCTGCAGACTAGGACACGGAACAATGGCTTCAAACTACAGGAAAGGAGATTCCACCTGAACATCAGGAAGAACTTCCTCACTGTGAGAGCTGTTCGACAGTGGAACTCTCTCCCCGGGGCCGTGGTGGAGGCTCCTTCCTTGGAGGCTTTTAAGCAGAGGCTGGATGGCCATCTGTCGGGGGTGCTTTGAATGCGATTTCCTGCTTCTTAGCAGGGGGTTGGACTAGATGGCCCATGTGGTCTCTTCCAACTCTACTATTCTATGATTCTATGATTCTATAAACCTCAAAGGCAATTTACCAGGTAGCATGCTGAATTACCAGTCACATATTATCCCTGTTTACACTGGCACCTTGAAAACTTATCAACATTTACTTTTCTGCCTATACGGAAGGTGTGCAGAAATGTAATGGCCACATTAAATTAAAGCTATACTAAATTAGGAAAAGCCATTTTCAAGATGTGAATCCTTAGTGATTTCAGCTAAGACTGCAGTTAAAGGGCAAGTGTAAGCTAAACCCAATATGCCAGCACATAGAAACAAACCCAACAGGTTAAAGACAAGCCACTGAGGTTTATTACGATTTGGCCAAAAACCAATTTGCTTCAAAAGGTACAAGCCCAAACATACAGAGAAATGCAAGACATCTTATGCAATTCTGACAACTATTCAGCCTTACCATTCCCTCCCCTGATTGGCAGAAAAAAAGCTGGTTGGCATCCGCACTGGGAATGGTATTCTAACATCACAGCCTGTATGGGGGAATTTCCATGACAAGGAAAATGGCGACTTGGGATTGGTTTGTTTAAGGAGCCAATCCACTGCAGAGACACCCCTGGAAAGGCACAGTCCATCAGGAAACAATGGTGCAGATATCTGATGGTTTCTCTGTAAAATTCAAATGACAAGGGTGCTAGCCTTAGACTTGGCTGCCAGTATAGAAGGACTTGGCTGCCAGTATAGAAAATTAATGAATGCACATCTCTTAAGCCACTTCTTCTGCAGGAGCAGCAGACTCTCAGCCTCAGGTTAAATGGACAAACATCCTGATCTTATATTGTTGGAAAAGAGGGTCACCAATCTCACTTTTTTAGGTGAGGGGCTGCAGTGCAGGCCGGGGCGTGGTGGCTGGGCTAGGCTGGGAGAGAGGGGCGGGGGGGAGGGGCCAAGGGTGATTGGCACAGGGGCAGTTAGTGTCTGGAGGGAGAGTCCTCCTCTCAGCCTGGGGGCATGGCATCCTGTGATGTCCCCAGGCTGAGAGGCAGAGGCACAGCGCCAAGAGCCCTCGGCAGTGGCTTGTTTTTCCCCTGGCTCTCCTCTCAGCCTGGGAAAGGTGACAGCCTGCCTTCCCCAGGCTGAGAGGAGGAGGAGACACACCTCTGCCAAGAGCTCTCCAGAGAACTTTCGGCAGTCACGTGTCTCTGCCCTGGCTCTCCTCTCAGCCTGGCATCCGCATGCTGAGAGGAGGCTGAGTCAAATGAGAGATGGAGGGAAGAGCCCAAGGGACCGCTTCCAGCCTGCAGGCCTGGGTTTATCCATGCCTGATCTATCTACATATCTACACAATGGGTCTGATAGTTAACTAGCTTGGTAAATTGTTTGAGAGATCTTGCTGCTAGGTCCACTCCTGAACCTCTAAAGCTTTGGAATTTTGCAACTCCGGAAAAGGTTTTTGATAAAAAGAAGAAAATCATATATTTGCTTGTAGTCTCCTGATTTGGGGGGGGGGGGGTAATCGTGGCTTGATAATAGATCCTTTTAAAAAAGTGGGGCATATGACATCATGGGGCTTGGGCATATAGTCTGAAAGTAATTTAATAAACAGTATTTTTAATAATTATGTGCATGAGACAAAGTTTGTGTACACTGAATTATCAGAAAGCAAAGGTGTTACTCTCTTCGCCACTCATGGCGAAGTTTGGATTTCAGTATTCCAGGTATGGGATACTCAACCTGTACTGGCCAGTGACTACAGTGACTTTCTCTTTCCAATGAGACATTGGGGGACCTCCAAGCAGCCACCCAAAGCCTGGATTCAGGGGCCCCTGCACACTGGACATTCCCCTCCCCGCCTTTTTTATTGAGTTGGTTATTTTTCACACTGTCAGAAACCAAAGCAATCTAACATAAATAAAATTCTCCAGCCACCTACTGTTGTGTCTTCAGCCCTGTTCTTTATTTTGCTAGTATAGCTAAAATCACATAATCTCTTATATTAATGGTAATTTCCATTTTAAATGTTCTCCCATTCAACAACACCCAACATGTGAAATACATAAATTAAAATTTACAGTGATTGCTGTTCATACCCACAACAAACCTGATTTTTGTGTGTTCTTTTCTATTATTTTTACTTAGAAAAACCATCTTTTCATTTCATGCAGTTGGCATAAGGCAGAATCACTATGAACATAATACATGTCACAATTCAATATGTCAGTTTATTATATTCAATATATTTAAACAGTTGTTTCAATGCTAGCATTTTCCCTTTTCCCTCTGGGAATGGTGTTAAGAAAAAATATCTTATCTGCATTTCTTTTTCTATTCAGTATGGACAACAGTATTTCCTAAATGTTCGCTATTCAGTGCTAGATATGTAATTACCTTCGGTTCATAGTCTAGACGTTATTGCCTTGGTAGCATTTAAGACTGCTTGTAACATGCTAGCTGTTTCAAGTAAGCTAAGCTAAATCTTGACCAGATAAATTAGCAAAGAATGCAATAAAAGCTGCAATAAAAGAACTTTATCCTTCAAACCTTCAAGTTGCTGCTAAATGAGATTTCTTTGAAATGCAGATCAGTTGAACTAGATTAGTGAATTTTAGCTCCTGTCAACATCATAACAAAATACAAATACAATTGTTCACTGGCCTTATCTCCATGCTTCCATCTGCTGCCTTGTTATTTACTTTCCTTGATTTACTATGCAGATCTAAATAAGGCACATCAAGGAAGGCTTACAACACAATGGCTTCTTAAGCTTTACATCAAGGTATTTGAAACTGAAGCCCTGAAAGGGCTGCCATCAAAGACATATCTCTAATGAACTTCCATATCAGAGAAGGTTTGGTATTTAATACTGCTGTGAAAAGAAAAAGCTACAAATCAGAATGGCCTATGAAGCAAAATGCCTGCAAATCTTGATGAGATTAACACCTAGCAGAATTAATAACCCAATAAAAATGATATCGAGTTCCTTGAAGAGTTAAACTTCCAACCCTTGCACGAATAATGCTTTGTGTCAAAATGTCAAAATAATAATAATCTGTTGACAAGGTTAAAAGGTTAGGGTAGAATCCCCTCCTTCTTTTCTCAACAAAAGCTTTAAATTGAGCTTTTTTATGCTTCTGGTTCCATTTAAGACACTGTTGACAAATCAGAGCTAAAACAATTAATACAATCAACAGCATTACAATGGTACCTTCTATGTTATCAGAATTTTAGAGCACCTTAGGGAGAGTACAGGGGAAGAAACACCAATTTAGGTTGAAATGACAGCAGGCAACATTTCTTCATCGATTTAAACAATGTTACCCATCTCTACCCTCAGAAATGTGGATTGTGGTGGTGATATCTTGTTCTGTTCTACTGTGGTTTTGTGGTGATCACAGTTGTGATAGTGGCGGCATTATTTTGTTTTGTTTTTGAAGAAAACACCACCTTTAAAGAAACTGCCTATCCCATTTATAGAGAATCCTGTAATGCCCGTACTACTCAATGTGGTGGTCCTGGAAGAAGTCCATGAGCCACTGGCTGATGAACCCAGATGAGTTTCCAGGAAACAAAGAAACAATGGTAAGGTAACCAGTGGGTACCAACATGGTGGTACTTCCTGGCATACTGGAAAAGTATAATTACTAGTTGACCCATCAAATAGCCAAAGAAACGCTGCTGTATATAACATTATAATAAAGCCATTCACAAAACACAGATATACACACTAGACTAGAAAAACGAAGTTGATTCTCTTTTCTTTTTTTAATTTTTCCACCTACTGTCTCAATACATTATGCAAGGATTAAGTAGTTAAGAAGAATTCCAACATGAGCATGCAATCGTGTACAGCAAAATGTCAGTGATTACAAATGTGTTAGTAGTCATTGACAATCTCTTTTAGTAAGCATTACAGCTTATAAACAAATCTCACATTTTCCAGCACACCCCCTCCTTTAAAGAAAACCATTTCAATCATTTATATGCTTCTCTAACAAGAGAAGATCCCACAAGCATGTTCTATGGATCAATCAGCTCCAAACCAAAGTAGACGTGTTGTAGCTCTTATGCCTGGGAATCATGCTGGAGGCTCACCAGATGATGAAAACTGAAGTATGCTGTGTATGGCTGCCCCACATGGCATCCATTAGCTTCTGGGCATGTCAAACTTCACAACTATCCTACAGTCAATGACAGCAAACACCTTTCTTTTCTTCTTGCCTCCAAACATATATTTGACTCTCTACCCTTCTTCCAGATTACAGGCAGTCTTCCAGAAACAGAGTCCCAAAACAGAAGCAGTATCCCATGGCTATATGCTACAGAAATCACAGTTGTCTTTTTGCTACATTTGATTTCATATGGTCCATGTTGCAGGTTTCTTTACCACCACCAGAGACTGCTTGTTTAACAAGACAGAACAACAGATCTGCATATGCAAAGCAGGTGCTGTAACAGGTTTGACTCCTCTTGACCTAAAGCAAGTAAAAGAAGTCCACAAGCAACTGCTTTCTCAAGGGTATCCTGGCAGTGATGGACAGTCAAAACCCTGCCATCTGCAGCACTGTTGCTTAGAAATGACAACCTGGATTAAAAATTAGTTGCTAGATCTTGTATAACTAATTATCACAGCACTGTCATCCATATGTTAAATTCCCAGATGAAAAAGTTATCAACAACATTTAAAATCCATTAAAATGCATGATATGGGTAGTAAGTAAAATATTAAAAGGCTTCTTGCAAATTATATCAGTACATTACAACTAAGAATTTATTTTAATATTTCTATTACTAAAAACTGATACATTATCAAATGGTGGCCACTTGGCACAGAGACACAGAAGGCTTCATTATGCCCTCAGTACATATGCATTATCACCAATATCAGACCCACAAAATCAGATTTTTAAAAGGTGAGCTATTGTATTTCAACTCCTACAATAATATATACAATTTTGAATGTATGGAGTCACATGTGTACTTTCACTAAAGTTCACAGTTAATGCCCTGTATGTTATCCACCACCACACATCCTGGTACATGTACAAAATATAATTTTTGATAATACGAAAGGACACTTAATGCTGCTTGCTATGCAAGTACTGTAAATAAAAGCATATCCTTGATTATCTTGACTGATGGTGCTTCCGGAAATAATTTTGTCCTTGGCTTTTTGGATGCTACTCTTGTGTTCTTTTAAAATTTATTTTGTAGTTAAAGTTATTGAATACATATTTTTATGGAAAATCTATGAATACATCTTTGTATACATAAATCTAGATATATAAAAGGGTAATGAAATTTCGGCCTAGGACAAAACAACAAAACTACACATCCCAGAAACACTAAACTTGCCAGCACAACCCCTCATCCATGCCTCTACGTTCATACAACAAAAAGAAAAGAAATATAAAGTCCTAATTAGAGGGAGAGGAATAATTGTTTTTATCCAATTGCTGCCAGTTAGAAGGCTAAGCTCCACCCACTTGGTCTCCTAGCAACCCACTCAGCCCAGGGCCACTTCAATCAGGCCTCGTCCACACTGCCTACCCTGTTTCCCCTAAAATAAGACATCCCCAGAAAATAAGACCTAGTAGAGGTTTTTCTGAATTACTAAATATAAGGCCTCCCCCAAAAGTAAGACCTAGCAAGGTTTTTGTTTGGAAGCATGCCCAATGAACAGAACACCAGAACATGCAGGATCGGTAAATGTAAGTACCATAGAGTGTTGTACATGGAAATAGTGGTAGTAACAAGAAATTCTTGAAAGGACTCACAGTTTGTCTGGTTGTGATGGCAACTACTGTACAGTATATAATAAATGGGGGCTTTTTTGTTCAACAATAAATGTGAATTCTTCTTCATGGAAAAATAAGACATTCTTTGAAAATAAGACCTAGCGCATCTTTGGGAGCAAAAATTAATATAAGACACTGTCTTATTTTCGGGGAAACGCAGTATAAAATACAGATTATCTGATTTCAACTGGATTATATGGCAGTGTAGACTCAAGATGAGCACCAATCCCCAGAGTCAGACATGACTGGACTTAATGTCAGGGGAAAACCTTTACCCTTTACCATAACTATCACCAATTCCTCAATACTTTATTTCCCATACCACCATACTTCGCCACAGCAATGCGTGGCCGGGCACAGCTAGTATATTTATAAGATTATGATTATATAAATAAACGGATCATGATATTTTAATATTTATATTGGGTGGCTTTAATTCTATGACCTTATGTCTCAATATTGTTTTATTTAATGTTTGCCTTTATTGTTTATTTATTCTTTTAATGCATACCTATATGTTTCTTGTTTAAATTTTATGATTAGGTTTTATATGTATGTTAGGCATTGAATTTTGCTATTTTTATGTTGTAAACCGCTTCCCCGAGGTGAGAAAAGTGGTGTGTGTGTGTGTATGTATGTATGTATGTGTGTGTGTATGTATGTATGTGTGTATGTGTGTGTGTGTGTGTGTGTATATATATATCAACATACCTAGAAAAACTGCAAGAAATCCTTTAATCTTTGATGCATTGCAATCCAGTGTAATACTGGATTCAGACCAGAGACATCAAAGTTTGAATCCACCATTACTCATGAAGCTCAGTGTTGAGTTCTCTCCATAGCAAATCTATCATATAAAATCAGATAAAGGGAGGGACTTGCACTTAAGCAGATTACAGGGTGAGATGCAAATAATGTTCATAATTATAAATGACAATATTTTATGACAAAGCCACTCATCAGATGAAATGCGTAAAAAGACATGGCACAGTAAATGGAAGGTTTTTAAGGACATGATTATTGCTGAATTGTATTTCCATGTTGTCTAACAGGATTTTTAAAATGTAGATAGTATTATTATCATCTGCCACTACAAGTTGAATATCCTTTATCCAAAATGCTTGGAACCAAAGGTGTTTTGAATTTATTTCTACAGTAGAGTCTCACTTATCCAATATAAACGGGCCTGCAGAATGTTGGATAAGCAAATATGTTGGATAATAAGGAGGGATTAAGTCAAAACCTATTAAACATCAAATTAGGTTATGATTTTACAAATAAAGCACCAAAACATCATGTTATGCAACAAATTTGACAGAAAAAGTAGTTCAATATGCAGTAATGCTATGTAGTAATTACTGTATTTACGAATTTAGCACCAAAATATCACAATGTATTGAAAACATTGACTACAAAAATGTGTTGGATAATCCAGAACGTTGGATAAGCGAGTGTTGGATAAGTGAGACTCTACTGTATTTTTAAATTTTTTGTGGGATTTTGGAATGCTTGTACTTGCATATACAGGTACACACATAATGCAGTATGTTGAATATGGGACTGAAGTCTGGACACAAAATTCATTTTCATTTCATATACACCTTATATACATAACCCGAAGGTAATTTTATACAAAATCTTAATAATTTTGTGCATGAAGCAAAGTTTGTGAAAACTGAACAATGAAAAAGCAAAGGTTAACATTTCAGTCAACCATGTGGACAATTTTGGATTTTGCAGTATTTAAGATTGCCCAATAAGACATGTCCAGCCTGTACTACTCCTGTAATAATGGCTGCTACATACGATTTATTATTAAAGAACTTAAAATAGAAAAGCTCAGTTATTAATAAAGACCTTTTTGTATCTTGCCTACTAAGAAGGATAAGTATTTTGGGTATTTTTAACTCATATTTATGAAGTATATAAATGCCAACAATGTGTATGATACTTTAAAAAAACGCCAAGCCCAAGTCCTGAAGATTTACAATGAAAAATTGATCACAGAAGAAACAAAGGAAGAAGAGACAAAAATACATTTCATCTTCAAACAAGTACTATACACACTCATACCCTTTGTTTCATTTGATATGTCTGAATATATATAGAATTAGAATGTAAACGTCATGCCAAAAACTGATGTTCACTTCAAGTCACGGGGCCCATATCCAATGGTGTCAATGTTCTAGTACAAGGTCCACTGTGCCCGAAGTTATAATTTTAACACAGCAGTAGTATCCAAAACAGTTTTTTTATTGCTTATGTGCACAACTGCTTATACCACTGCAGCTGTACTAGTTGAGATTTTCACTTTGCTCAAGTTGAATTTGGTTCAGACTTTAGAACTAAAATATTTACCATCATATGCCACACATATTAATCCCTTTCAAAGGTTCTTTGTCTTGTGATCCTAATTGAAATGTGGAGGAAAGGAACCAGATCTAGTTGGTAGGTTTCATTCATCCACGTAGGAGCAGGTTTCTAAATCACACAGGACACAAAACATAGAGCACTTGGGTTTATATGACTATTACATCTGTGGGGCATTATTTGAAAAGAGTTTAGTCTGAAACACATAACAAAATTCAGGGGTCACATTTTAACCTCAGGAAGACCATAGAGCATATTACAAACTCTGTTTAAAGTGTTGTAATAGCATTAACTGACTACCTTCCCATTTATAGACCCAATTTAAAGGGTTAGTTTGGTTTTTAAAAACCTGAACAGGCTGACAATGCATTATGTAAAGAATAGCCTTTTCCCACATGAAGCTCCCAATTGTTTTAGTTCAGGTGCAAAGGTAGTTGCCTGCACTTCCAAAAGGACATATAAGAGCATACTTCTCCCTCTAGATATTTATTTACATGTCTACTTCAAATCTCCAGTCCACAAACACGTTTTGACTATTCATTCATAAATCCAAATGCTTTTGCTTGATTACTTAAATAGACTGGTCTTGGATATAGCAGTTGTTCCATCACACAATGATGGATTGAGATATTACTGAAAAAGCTAGATCAGAATACCTTTATACTCAAACCTGTTTACGTTATGTATTATAAACGATCACTTCAAAATTCACAACTAGATATTTATTTGCTTCTCTGATCTAAGTACGAACCTGACCCTTAGCAAACAGTGACTTGTTTTGGAGCTACGCTGGCAGAAGGTAGCAGCATATGCCCCAAGCCCCAAGTTGGATGCTCTTTCTACAGTCCAATGTGCTTGTCAAAAGATGTTAAAATCACAAATCTACTTTGTCTAGAAATACTTTATTCCAGTACAAAGAAAAAGAATATTTCATTTCTTCATGTGCACGCACACATTGTAAAGCATGTTTATGGGCTCAGCTGAAATTGATTGAGATGTGTTTAAAAATAAATGACAATATTTTAGAATGAAATCTACAAAGCTTGAATATCAAAGGTTTGATAGTAGCATATTTTTAAAACAGCACTGCATAATAAGCAACTCATTAGGCAGACACATGACCACTGCAAGAAGAGTAATTTTCTTCCCTTACATAAAAAGCTAAACTTATTAGTATTATTGCAAGCAACTTGAGACACTATTTATTATTCACTGTGTTTGCTCTTACAACAAAGATATGTTGAAATTCAAGGAGAATTAACTTATTTACATGACATGTAACAACACCATATCAGCAACCAACCACATACCAAATCTGAAGACCTGTTAAGAGAGCCTTTGCATACAAAAATGTCCCATCCCTATGCATCCTGAAGGATCCTCCCTGAACTGATCAGAAATTTATGTTAAACCATCACCACCAGTACTGCATAGACACAAGCTTGGTCTTGAGCCAGGGGCTTCCTTGCTAAATTACATGAGTGAATGAAACGGTGGTCATCCCCTTTGCCACATCCGAGGAGAACTATGACGTTCCCTTTGGGGAATTACACTATAGACAGAAGCAGGAAGTACAGAAATAAGGAATATTAACAAATTTTCTAATCAACACATAAAATGATCAACTGCTGTGAACATTTTTGTACAAATATGCAAATTCATATTTATTCTGAAAACCTAATTTGTGCACACACAAGAGATGCAGAAAAAGCACTGGTTACTCAAACTTAATTTTTCATACCATTTTTCTCTCCATAAGAATTCCCCAGATACAAAAAAATTCTTCTGCCAAAGCATGTAGGTTTTTTATTAAACTGATTAATAATCTACCATGTGATACATTCTGCACAGCACAGCATGCACTGTTCAAACTGCATATTAGCTACCACCGCGTATAAGTCTCACCACCATTTTTGAGGTGCCAAAATGTGTAAAAATGCTCTTCCTCACATAATAATCACATCTGTCCATCCACACACCTGTCCTTCAGAGCTATGGGGCTTTTCCTGACTGGAAGCAGAGGGTCCCATAGCTCTTGCTGGCAGGTGAACAGGCAGCTTTGCAGCTATGGGGTTTCCCTTGGCTGGAAGCTCAGAGAAGCCCCACAGCTGCAAAAACGTTTAGCCTCATAATAGTCACCACCACATAATAGTCACACTCCCTTTAATTATTTTTATTTATTATTTCTATTATGTAGTAGATCATCTTCTACCACTTATACCCATGTTAAATATGAGCATTAAATACATTTTCAAACATTTCTAGTTTAAAATGCTATAACATTACATGTGCTCGACCTTTACAGTGTTGGACTTTTTGAAATCAAAATGATATAGGTACTCACAGTATATATTGTATATAACTTAAGTGAGGTGCAAATAGCACATGAATTCATATTGTAGTTGCTTGGCTCAGTGATCTCAACTAGTGGCACACAGAAGCTACTGAAGTGGGATTATCTAACAAACCCTAAGATTTATCTTCTCTCAGTGCCCATGTCCTCATGCAATCTAATATGGTGTCATAAAGTTGGGAGCACGCAGCCGCAGCACAGGGCTGCCCTACATCAGTTGAAAGCATCCCTAAAGCTATACCCACTCTCTGCTATGCCTACTCATACTATATGCATGCAGTATTTAATCACTCCAGGGGTTTTATCACATGGGGTAGACTATGCTAGCATCAACACAATGCTGTGTGCATTGGTCTGCCTCCTTCTCATGATTAACCTATCCCCTGCAGTTGATGGGAAAATCCCATCAATAGCTGCCAATCCAATCATGTTCCTGTGACTTGGCTGTAACATGATGTGGCCCTTTTGCTTCTGTGGTGTCAGGATTCTTCTCCTCCCCCCCCCCCCCCTTCACATTGATGTAACTGTGTAGTAATTGCTTTAACAATAATGATTACAATGCAGCAGATGTGCAGGAAGTTGTGGAATTTGTAGTTTGATGAGGGACTGGGACTCATTGGAAGGGAAGGTAGTGCCAAACTGCATTAAATCTATATTGTATGTACACCCAGAACTTTCTCTGGAAAGATTTGTTCAGAAGAGGTTTGCCATTGCCTTCCTCTGAGGGAGTGTGACTTCTCCAAAGCCTAGCAGGAATCCAACCCTGGTCTCCAGAGTTGTAGCCCAATGCTCAAACTACTGCACCAGGCTGGCTACTCTCCAGGGCTCCATAACCCTATCAATTGACTGTTGTTTCCTTCCTTTCCTTCTTCATTGTTTCTTCTCTCTTTGATTTAGCTTTGAACTGCTTTGATTTTGAAAATGTTCAGGTTGCCGTTTCAAACACTGCACCCAGAACCAAGGTCCTAGTCAGTAAAATTCTAACACAGGCTTCTGACTCATAAAGCAGGACTGTTGTACATTTTTCCAAGGATGAAGTTGTTTCTCTTATCAACAATACTACTGCAATTTTAACTACTAATGGAATTATTATTTGTGTTTACATTTTAGTCACAGCAATACAATTTATTCCCAATAATGCTATTGCATTTCTTTTTATCCTTGCTTTTATCCGTTTGTGTTGCTGTAACATTCATAATTAGCAGTATCATTACAATTTTCAATTCCTAATGGAATTATGTTTTTTGTTTATTTGTGTTTGTTTTGGACTGGATGGCTCTTGTCTCTCCAAGCCCTATTAATGTATGATTCTATATCTGTATTCTCAACCACATTATTAAAATTTTAGGTACATTTAACTTACTTTAAATGATAAAGATAACAACAGGATTCCAGTAAAAAAAAGGTGAGATGGAAGGGGTTTGGATCTTCTAACTGGTAGGATGTAAGACACAAAAGGCTGCAAGATTCTCTGGTACCTGCTAAGTGTATGGCTTTCAAAACGTTGCTAAGATTAATAGAAAGGACAAGAGGTTGTGAGAAAGAATAGTGGTAGATTCTGAAAAGGGGGATGGATACAAAGTACTTATTCTATATTAAAGTATAGGATAAAATAGGTTCAAAGAATCTTGACTTTTTGTCTCTTCCTACAATGATCACTGGGAGAGGAAAGGGAAGTAACTGTTCAACTCAGCACAAAAGCCATGATCCTACGAGCTTTGTACTGAAATCTCATTCATTTCTACAGGTACAAATCTATAAAAATGTTGCAGATTGTGTCCTTTCATTTTGCATTATTTATGTATGAGTATGCATGATTCATGATTGAGGTAAAATATGACACACACATATACACACAAATATATATATACACACACACATATATATTGCTTACTTAGTGCACATGCCTCTGCCACATTCATATCTTTTGAATTTCTTCTTATGATTCTCCTCTTAACTTCATCATTTCTCTCTTTTTTTTTTCTATCCACCTTTCCTTGGTACTTATAGCTGAAAATGCTTTAGAAAGCTCCAGAAAGAAACTAATTAAGGGAGAATGAAGAAACATTTTCCACATTTATAGTTTAGTATTATGAACAAATCCACTTGTGTTAGAACTTCAATTTTAAAAGAGAATTGTTACAAATTTCCTGGTTGCATTTGATGCACAACTTTCAAATTGGAATTAATGGCACACACACACTGCTTCTGTATTTGAAAAATAGACTCAAAGGAACACACAAAGCATGCTTAGATGGCTGATGGCATCTAGTTTAACACTGAATGCTGAGATAACAATTGCCATACAGAAGAGGTCAAGTGCTCTTCTTAAACACCAGATGCATTGATGAAATCAGATGTATCATTCATTATAAGATGGGTGACAAAAGAGGTAGAAGTTCCCACTTATAACTTTGGCAAATAACTACCTCAAACAGCCTTTTTAAATTTCTGGATGAACTAGTACTTTAGTTTATTCCTGCACCAATCATCATTTCACCTGCTTACATCTTCTCCTGGTTTTCAGTTGGAAGTCTTCTGTGCATATCTTTCTTCCTCCTTTCAGTTCAAGGTCCAGGTGGATTGTTATCACTGGCAATTTTTGGCCATTTCTGTCACTAACATCCAAGTGTTTGCTATCTGGTTTGCTAACTTCAAGAAAGCTGATATTAGAAGGTCTAGGAAATAAGTGAAATCTTGTGGTCAGAAATGCCCAAAGGTAAGAATGTTCATGGTGCATGGGAGTTCCTTTGAGGTAATAGATTTAAAGCACAGTTGCAAACAATTCTAATGAGAAGAAAAAGTGTGAGAAAGCTAAATAAATCAGAATGAATGTTGAAAGGAACTTCCATACGAGTTGAGATTTAAAAGAGACATGTGTAAGAAATGGAAAAAGGGAAAAATCACCAAAGAAAAATGGGTCAGTAAATGAAAGGAAAGTGATCTTCAATACCAGAACAGACCTCCCTCATGTTCTGATGGTTTCCACCTTTTGATTTGAGGTTTAGAGAATGTAGATGGCACTCTTGCTGCTTATACTGGGTCAGAAAGGCACTCAGCTCAACCTGTGGTTTCACTTGTTCTTGTGTTACATGTAGAAAATGCAGTGTACTATGACCCTGTGGCAATGGCCAACAGGGAGCTCTAGTGTGGGCTGTTCCATGAGGTCACGAAGAGTCAGAAGTGACTGAACGAATAAACAACAAATGACCATCCTGAGAATAACACCTTCTTCCACTTCTAGAACACATATTTTGCCTTCAAACACCTAAAAACTATCTCATTGGTTGCATCACTATATTAGAACAGCAGAGTTCTTCTCCTTAGGTGGTCCTGGGAAATAGAAGAGCATCATGAGCATGGCTGGAGAGCAAAAGTCTGGTCAAAATAAATGGAATTACTAGAACTTCACAGACTAGGACCAATAAAATATGATAGTGAAGCATGTGCCAATTTAAATGGTGATATTCAAAAGAACGGGTTATTATACATTTTATCAGACATAATTGAAAAGTATGCCCATGAACCTTTCTTTCACATTTATAACTTCCTGAAGTACCATGCTGTAGAAGCATTTGCAATTGTACTACTGTGGTGTACAGTCTTCAGGGGTCAAAACATGTTGTAAGATAAATCTAGAACACCTGCAATTTGGAGTGAAACACATACCATAGAAATCTTGCACTGGTCTTCTCTCACTGACAAACTGTGTCACACACAAACCAACTCACATGACAGAATATGCAATATGCAGTGGATTTGCATTCTCCAAACATATAAACAAAGGAACACTGAGGTTGAAAGCCAGTTATTACAATTCTTTTTTAAGGCTACACTGTAGAGCATTACAATAACTTGCCTTTCCACAAAAGGTCCTATTTCCTTGACTACTTGACTGAAGATGGCTGTGGGCATCCTTAAGGCACATAAAACATCACACTGAAAGGCAACAGTTGAAAATAGGAGGACAAAGAAAGCTAAAGAGCAGAACATTGCATATTTCTGAATCTATTTCTGGGTGTCTATTTCTGAGTGCTAATTATTATCACCATCAACAACAACAACATCAACATTATTATTGTTGAATGAATGAAAAATCACTTATTTATACATTCATCAAAAGTTACACAAACTGATTGTAAATGAAAAATAACAAACATATTAACAGAAAGCCAAATAGCAGATGTTCAATCATAAAGTTCAATTACAAGAAATAAACAATGAGGAATTTATAACACCACGTAGTTAAGAAAAACAAATTAATTAACTAACAGGAAGTTGGCAAAAATACAGGATTTCAAGATATCTCCCAAATATATTAATTTATTTTTCTATAAAAACTGCTAAATTGTGCACCTCTAAGAAAATTTCAGACAGATAAATTTAAAGTCGTGAGAGAGATAAAACAAATAAGCACCCATATATTATATATCATTACCCACAGGTTCTATTCATGGAGCTTGTTCATATACCTCCATATGAAGAACATATGCTCTACAGATGCACCCCTGACCATATGAGGCAAGCAATGAGATGTAACAGTCTATGCATTAATTGTTAATGTGGGATTTGTGTATTGATAGTGTTTAAATACAATTTGTGCCATGGTTGTATTGCAACTGATTGCATCATCCAGAATGTGCCATAGTGTGGAAAGAGTTAATTGCCAAGAAGCTGTGATTACTTTGATGTGTGGCTGGAACTAGGGAGTATCCAGACACAAGTGTGTGTGCATACTGATTGCGTCTGTTCAGTCGAGTTCTGTCTGCCTAGAAGTTGAGTTCTGTCTGCCTAGAGTTTGAATCCTGTGTTCATCTGTCGTCTGTTAGTCTGTTTGTGTTGATACAGTAAAACTTTGTAAATAGTTTTACCAAGTCTCTGAGTGTCTCTTCGTTCTGCGCTCCACTAATTCCATGCAACTACTGCTGCGCTGCAAATACTCTGACATTAATTTATTAACACATTGAAGAAACCAGTTGATACTTAATAAGAACTTGATAATTGAGAATCACTTCATAACTATACTTTTCAAGTCATGCTACAAAAATGAGGCAATCAAATCAGAAAAATGTGGAACATTTCCATATAAAATCCATTAATGTACCCTTGTTGGTTTATATTAAAAATCACCTGTCCTATTTTTAAATATATAGGAAAAAAACCCGTTATCTGTGGATCTCATATCTATGGTTTCACTTATTTCCTATTCGCACTATCTGCCATTAATTCTCTATCAAGGACAGAGCCTGTTGTGTGCACATTCAGACAACAACCTCAGGCTTTGGGAGTGGGTGGAGAAAGTGCTCTCTTTTTCACTCCAAGTGCTTAAAGTTTCACATATTTGCAGGAAGTCCTAGAACATATCCCCACAGATATGGGGGCTGTGCTGTACTGAATGTTCATACTGTACTGTACTTTATGTTTAAAACAAAAGAATATAAAATACCGCTGTTGTTCCTCAGCAGTAGTGTGTTATTCCCACCCATCTGAAGCTGCAATTCACCCAGATATTCAGCAGTTATCATTATTGAAATTATCTATATCAAAAGCACATACAAGTGGCTTAAAAGCCACCACCATTCCCCTAGCTCAGAATGACCCCCTTGTTCATTCCTTTGGAAAGTAATTCCATATCCCAGTCTGCACTGGAAAGAGCATTGAAAAAAGAGTTAGCATGAATCATGACTAAACTGAGACTGTCATATTTTGGGTATATTATGAAAGGATGTGGCTTGTTGCAAACTTTAAAAATGCTTTGTAAAATGGAAGACAGTAGGAAAGGATGGGGACTGCATTACAGGTGGGTTGATTCAACCATGGAAGCCATGGCCATGGGTTTGTAAGAACTAAGGAATGCGGTTGACGATCAGGGCTCTTGGTGGTGGTCTCTCAATCAAAAGAAATTGACTGATGGAAACAACCACAAAAAAGTATGTGCAGTGTTGTCTTAACTGCTTAAGTAATATTTTCAGGTTTGCTTCTTCTAAATTAAAAAAAAACACACAAACTGTTTAAAGTAAAGCCAAATATCAATAGGTAATAGTCATTTAACTAAATGCCACAGCCATGTCCCACTGCTTTTAATATTACAGTGGGTATTTTATTATTACACTGGTTTTATAATTACAGTAATACAGTACAGTCTCACTTATCCAACATAAACGGGCCGGCAGAATGTTGGATAAGTGAATATGTTGGATAATAAGGAGGGATTAAGGAAAAGCCTATTAAACATCAAATTAGGTTATGATTTTACAAATAAAGCACTAAAACATCATGTTATACAACAAATTTGACAGGAAAAGTCATTCAATATGCAGTAATGCTATGTAGTAATTACTGTATTTTTGAATTTAGCACCAAAATATTGCAATGTATTGAAAACATTGACTTCAAAAATGTGTTGGATAATCCAGAACATTGGATAAGCGAGACTCTACTGTACTGTATATCAAATGGAAAAGTACAAATATAAACCTCACTACTGCAGTCTGCAACATATCTCCATGCCACAAAATACTCTAAAATATTGAGTTTAGGGGAGGAAATTAAGCCTCTTTCCCCCCCTTTAAGAGAACTCTCTTTGGAACATTACTCAAGCTCTATTAGAACATACTGCAAGTCTGGATAATTTTAAGTTGTATAGGTTTTCAAAACATTTTTCTATTTGTAATTTCTAAAAAACTTTAAAACTGGATAATCCAATAACTTGACAAAATGAAACATCTTTAGACTTTGACAAAAAACTGAGACTAGTATCTTACTCTTTCTAACCAATGACACCTCAATTTGCACAATTCACACACACACCCCAAAGCTGTAAAACTGATATAACCAAAAAAATGTAGGCAAATGTATTTTTGTTTTCTCTCTCTAATGAGAATACACAGGGCCATTTCTTAGTTCTAAAGATGCTTCATTTCCCAGTACCAACCTCTTCCTTTAAATTCAACAGCTGTATAAAGACTGCTATGAAGCAGGGTGGAAACAATGACTGTAGAGAGTTAGGCAAAGAACTCAGAAGAATCTACTGCTGTCCCTAGTGGTCAAACTGCTTAGTTAACTTTAAACGACTTGGAGTATACCAGACGTGACCTTCTCCTCCTCCCCTGACTGCAGGTTTGGCAAGGCTAAATCTGCCTCCTAGCGCTGTCAACACTTAAACAGCCCTGCCCCGTGTCTGTTCTTTATGCCCTTTCCTCCCATCTGCTACGAAGCCCATCCATGAGCGTCTATCATTTGCCTCTGAGTTATGAATGCCTTACAAAAGGGTATTTACACAGGCAAGGTTGTTATCATCTGTAAGAGAAACACTGATGGCTGAAGAGTGCCTTCTATTTGTAAATGTTGATTCATTAAAAACTTTAAAGTTATATTTTAAAAGGAGGAAAAAGCTGTCCTGTTCAAATCACAGCAAATACAATTCATCATAGCATAAATATTGTCACAAAAGAGTATAGTAAATTAGTAAAAATTAAAATTGCTTTTCAGAAACTAAGACTATTCAGTTACTGAAATAACTCACACCATGTAGGCAATTCTTATCTAAGTTTAGATATGACAATTTAGAAGTTAATCAAGAATAAACTAGCAAAAGAAAACAAAAGAAATGTGTTCTAAAAATAAAACAATATATGTGTGGATTAATGTGGCATGAATTTGTCTGTACTGTAACAAGAGCTGGTCAAGTTCAATTAATTAAAACAAATGACCTCTGAAAATTGTGATCGGCACTGCCTTATATTCAAATTAGCATAACTGCAACATTAATTAAGCATTCTTTTTATTGCTTAGAAAGCAAGAAGAACTTTGTATGAAGGGAGAAGCTGATATCATGAAAACAATGCATTCAAAAATCTTTGTCACATATGGTGTAATTAGGCTCTCCAAAATTAAACTGGAAAACAGAAACAAGAAGTGGCACTAAGAATATGTCTCAATTTAGACATCTCAGATACACTATTGGTTTGTGTGTTCCCTTACCAACTGCACTCATCACTTCCTAGTTCACGGTATCCATTACATATCATCATATTCACTACAGGAAATCTATTGCTACTAAGAACAGAAAATACTGGGGGGTGAGCAAGAGCACAAAGGAGAAAAGGAAAAACAGTGTAATCTTGTGGACATTCCTAGAGCTGAAGACATGATCTGGCCATCATCTACAATTGAATCTTAATCCTTCTTTGCACCAGATGCCTGTCTTGATCAACAGGGCCAAAGCCTCTGCAACACTGCTTTATTATCCAGATAGTCCAGATAGGCTGAGAAAGTATCACGCCTCCTAATCAATCTCACTGCCACTACACTGCACCAGACATTGAGTTTCCAGTGAGTGCATAATGAAGCATCAGTTTGATCAGCAAGGGGGCTCAATAACCACTTCCTTTTCTGCAACCTCTGGAGTATCTCCCAACTTAGTGCAGAGCAAAGGGAGATTAAAGACAAAAAAAACTCTTGATACTTATTGGAAGTCCCCATGGATCATGAAGTTAGCTGGATACAGAGTGAATATGTTGTTGTTGTACCCCAAAAGGCAGCGTGAGCACTGGAAACCAGACAGAGACCAATAATCATATAATATCTTTATTAAAACAATTATAAATTCAGGAATGAATATGTGGAAAGGTTGAGTAGATAATAGTCCTTTGTGAAAAGGTATGAATTAGTCCAAAGAGTTTAAGAGAAATGTCCAATATTATTGTCCAAAGTCCAGAAACCGAAACACGCTCAAAACTGTTGGAAAGTTCTTGAGCGGGGAACAACAAGGAAGCAAGACTGAATAACTAAGTCCAAAGTCACTAGGAAGTCTTTGATATCAAGGCAGGAATGAGTCAAGGCTGAGGCCAAACTTGATTCTGGAACAAGGCAAGGAAGTAGACTTACTCTGGGTCTACTCAGGAGTCGCGGCTCAGTTTGGCCGTCAGGATCAGGAAACTTGGCTTGGAGAAACAGGAGCTAGTCAGTGAACCTTTCGGAGGAAATAGCTATGTTGACACCGCAAAGTGTTCATGGTGCAAGATACTTTTATGGAACTTAGATCTGATCACAAGAAGGAAAACCAAACTCCCTAAAGGTTCCCAAGGGAAAATCTTCTATCCATTATCCCCTCGAGATGCCAAGTAGTTACTCCTGCAGAGCCCTTGTTTTTCAGATTTCTGGCGATGCAGAAACTCTCTTCTGTTGAAGGACACATTCTCTGGGGAACCAAGAACATCTGGTTCAGCCATGGGAGTAATATTTCCAGTTTCTCTCCCAATTAAGGAATCATCCGAACTATCAACAGCTAGCAGCTTTAATTGGAAGGAGCTCTGCGGACTAGGTAAAAAGTCAGAATAAGCTTCATCCTGGTCAAAGTTCATTTCTGAATCAGGTTCAGAAGCCAAAGGTGGCTGGGGTATGACAGTTGTTTTGTTTTTACTAGTATAGACAAGACCATAGTCAACTGAAGACCTTATCACATTCAAAGTAGAAAACGGCTTTCCTGTAGGCAAAATGTGGCTTTTGAGGACAATGGCTTCAAAGGAGATTCCACCTGAACATCAGGAAGAACTTCCTCACTGTGAGAGCTGCTTGGCACTGGAACTCTCTGCCCCGGAGTGTGGTGGAGGCTCCTTCTTTGGGGGCTTTTAAACAGAGGCTGGATGGCCATATGTCAGGGGTGCTTTGAATGTGGTTTTCCTGCTTCTTGGCAGGGGGTTGGACTGGATAGCCCATGAGATCTCTTCCAAATCTATGATTCTATGTTAAATACTGCATACAGATGAACCAGATCACACTTCTCGTATCAAATAAAATAATGCACTTTGGTTCATCACACAGCAGATGGATGACTCCTCCCAATCTTTAAGATGTATGCCCAAATCACTGTCTTCCTCCTTTTGATAGGATGAATTTTGTGGAAAAGATAAAAGACAGGTGAGGACACTTTCCAACTTGTCTTTCAAAAGCTACTTGATGCATACTCTTTGCATACCGTATGATTCCTCAAAAGTTGCAGACAAAAAAGGCAGTGCTTCATGTGATCATACCCATAGGGATGCGTATGCAAAAAGTGCCAGAAACAGGTGAAAAGATCCTAAGAAAACAGAATTCCTGCATGGAATCTTACATTTCATAGGAAAAAAATGCAAAAGAAAAGAAGCAAAGACTTCTATTTGTTTCTCCTTAGTTTTTATCATAAATGTCTAATTTAAAAGATTTGAAATGGGCATCCATCCAAAACTAGCTTCTCTGTTTTTAAAATTCCATCTTTACAATACATATTCCATATGTCTCGAGTAACTCTAAAAGGCAGTTCTTTATTAGATAGCTTTTCTCCTTCTATACGAAAAGACTCCTTATGGCCTAATGCAACAAAACAGCATACCTTTTATTTTCAAATATCCTGACAATCTACATTATGTTATATAGATGCTACAAAATTAATACACCCATTGAAGGTGTTCAAATGATACCCTTAAACAAACATGTTGTTGATTACAGATATAACAGATATAACTCCATCAATAGGATAACAATCATCAACAGAAAGAAAAAAAACAGCCCAGATCTGGACCTCTTAAACACAAAAATGAAAATTATAGAACAGCAAGGTTCTCAAATAACTTGGCATGTTGGAAGTCACTTGGTTTGTGCTAATATGTGTCTTAAAACAAATAGATACTTCATATTTGATGAAAATAAAAATACAGTATGCTGAGAACATTAAGAATAAACTATTTATGGCCTTTAAGGGAAGAAATGAAAACATTGAATTTGTGAAATAGTAGCTGTTCACTTCCTTGTAGAATTATATTAATTTCTAAAATATTTTCCTTTACAACAGTGGTTCTCAACCTGGGATCCCCAGATACTTTTGGCCTTCAATTCCCACAAATCCTAACAGCGGGTAAACTGGCTGGGATTTCTGGGAGTTGTAGGCCAAAAACATGTGGAGACCCCAGGTTGAGAACCACTGCTTTAGAACAAGGAATAAATGATTTAGAACAGGGTTCCCCAAACTTTTTAAACAGGGGGCCAGTTCACGGTCCCTCAGATGGTTGGAGGGCCAGACTATCATTTTTTAAGAAACTATGAACAAATTCCAATGCACATTGCACATATCTGCACACTGGAACAAATACAGCCTCAATGTTAATAATAACAACAACAACAACAACAACAACAACAACAAGAACGACAATGACAACGACGTCGACGATGTTGATAATGATAATGATAATAATAATAATAAAGAAAAAACATTGCTGTGGCTCACAAATGGAACTTTGAAAAAGGAGATGGAGGGCCTGATTCTGGCAGCCTAAGAACAAGCCATTAGAACCAATGCCATCAAAGCCAAAATTGAAAAGTCGATGATAGATCCCAAATGTAGACTCTGCAAGGAAGCAGATGAAACAACAGATCATATCCTCAGCTGCTGCAGAAAGATCGCACAGACAGACTACAAGCAGAGGCATAACACCGTTGCTCAGATGATTCATTGGAACTTGTGCCACAAATACCATCTGCCTGCGACAAAGAACTGGTGGGATCACAAGCCGGAAAAAATTACAGAGAATGAACATGTCAAGCTACTCTGGGACTTCTGAATTCAGACAGACAGAGTGTTGGAGCACAATACTCCTGACATCATGATCGTGTTAAAAAACGAAGTATGGATTGTCGATGTTGCAATCCCAGGTGACAGCAGAAGTGAAGAGAAACAACTAGAAAATGAGGATTTAAAGATCGAATTGCAAAGACTGTGGCACAAGTCAGTCAAGGTGGTCCCAGTGGTGATCGGCACACTGGGTGCAGTGCCTAAAGACCTTGGCCTGCACTTAAACACAATTGGCGCTTACAAAATTACCATCTGCCAGCTGCAGAAGGCCACCTTACTGGGATCTGCACGCATTATTCGCCGATACATCACACAGTCCTAGACACTTGGGAAGTGTTCGACGTGTGATCCAATACAACAGCCAGCAGAGTGTCTGCTGTGGACTCATCTTGTTGTGTTTCAACAACAATAATAATAATAATAATAATGATAAAGAGGGTTGGAAGAGACCCCTTGGGCCATTTAGTCCAACCCCCTTTTGCTTTTGTACACCAAAAGCGCTAGCAAAGCACCCCTGACAGATGGCCATCCAGCCTCAATATTAATAATAATAATAATAATAATAATAATAATAATAATAATAATAATAATGGTTGGAAGAGACCCCTTGGGCCATTTAGTCGAACCCTCTTCTGCCTTTGTGCACCAAAAGCACTAGCAAAGCATCCCTTAATAATTAATTAGGTAAAGGTAAAAGTTTTCCCCTGACATTAAGTCCAATCGAGTCCAACTCTGGGGGTTGGTGTTCATCTCCATTTCTAAGCCGAAGAGCCAGCATTGTCTGTAGACACCTCCAAGGTCATGTTGCCGGCATGACTGCATGGAGCACTGTTCTCTTCCTGCCAGAGTGGTACCTATTGATCTATTCACATTTACATGTTTTCGAACTGCTAGGTTGGCAGAAGCTGAGACTAACACCGGGTGCTCATTCCACTCTCCGGATTCGAACCTGCAACCTTTTGGTCCACAAGTTCAGCAGCTCAGTGCTTTAACATGCTGCGCCACCAGGGGGCCATTAATTAAATAATAATTAAAATACCATTATAAACACAAGCAAAACTCTGGAAGGCACGCATCGGGCAAAAGAGGAGGCGGGAAAGACACGTGCCTTTCCCTCCTTCGCACCGCACGCACCTTCCTCAGAAGAGAAGGAGGGAGCCACCGCTGTGGGGGCTGAATAAATGGCTTTGATGGGCAGCATGTGGCTGTAGTTTGGGGACCCCTGATTTAGAATGAAATGTTCATATATTTTCTTTCTCTACATTTTTTCCATGTAGACCTATAAAAGATGCACAATATTTTTAATTTCTGTATGTCTTGCATCATTTTGCTTCCTCCGCTTGGTTTCTTTTCTCATGATCTTTTCCTAAGAAGGAATACTTGATTGTTCATGTTGCAATATGAAGGACCAGAGGAGAAAAATAACATTACTTCTTCTATTAATATTGATTATTTTGTTAATGCAGTGGTGGGCAATATAATACAGGTTATTAATACAGAAACAGGTATACTGGTTCAAAAGACAGTCTGTAATCACCAAACTTGAAAAGGGCAATATATTTTTGTTTAAGCCCAAGGGGAAATAGCATTAAATCTAGATAAATGTACTTACTTCACATCATAAATCCTAGGCCAGGGGTCTCAAACTAAGGCCCGTGGGCTGGATCCGGCCCTCAAAGGTCATTTACCTGGCCCTGCCCTCAGTTTTAGGCTTAGGCTCACCCAAAGTCTGAAATGACTTGAAGGCGCACAACAACAACAATCCTAATTAACTTGACTATCTCATTGACGAGGAGCAGGCCCACACTTCCCATTGAAATCCTGATAGGTTTATGTTGATTAAAATTGTTTTCATTTTTAAATATTGTATTGTTCTTTCATTGTTGTTGTTGTTGCACTACAAGTAAGACATGGGCAGTGTGCATAGGAATTTGTTCGTATTTTTTTTCAAATGATAATTTGGCCTCTCAACAGTCTGAAGGATTGTGGACTGGCCATCTGCCTAAAAAGTTTGAGGACCCCTTTCCTGGGCTTTTGATTTTTTTTCACTCCAGAGAGGATTTTATTTATTTATTTATTTTGCAGTATACAGCAGCATGTTTTAAAACACTGCTTTTTAAAATGTTAAACACCGAGCTTTATTAGTTAGCTAAACGCCATTAAATTAACAAAATAAAATTAGTAACAAAAACACAATAACAACAGTCTCAAAAGCATGTACAATGTTACCAGGGAATACTGCCTAAGGAAAGAGATTTCACAAAACACACTGCACCTACAACTCAGTGAGGTACAACTCATTCATGGAAGCAAGAAGCTGCATTAGTGTTAATGGCAATATCTCAGAAAGCGAGCATCACTGTTTTATGCTTACGCCTACATAAGAGCAGAAGGTCTAATGGTATTTCTTCAAACAGTAGCAAGTGAGAAAATGAATGAAACAAAATGCAATAGTATTTCTGGTGTTATCCTATTCCAGTGGTGAATGGTTCTTCCTTTCATAGAATCATAGAATCATAGAATAGTAGAGTTGGAAGAGACCACATGGGCCATCCAGTCCAGCCCCCTGCTAAGATGCAGGAAATCGCATTCAAAGCACCCCCGACAGATGGCCATCCAGCCTCTGCTTAAAAGCCTCCAAAGAAGGAGCCTCCACCACGGCCCCGGGGAGAGAGTTCCACTGTCGAACAGCTCTCACAGTGAGGAGAGCTTTCATTGACACTAGGGACACTGACATGGGAATATGCCTTCAACAGGTAAAACCATGGTTGACTCATGATCAGCATTCTTTATATTGACTAACAGTTGCTTTTCAGGAGTTATAACAGGAAATTTTTCTGATTTCTTTTAGAAACTATATACTTTCGTGTGTGTGTGTGTGTGTGTGTGTGTGTGTGTGTGTGTGTCGACTAGAGCTACAAGAGTATGAATTGTAGGCATCCAAAATATGACCTAGATTTGTAAAAAGTGATCCTGAGAGTATGCGTCTCAGATTTATTTATAAAGGACAATGGGACTTCACAAAACACTTTGAGCTACAGGTTATGCATCCCTGCATTACTTACTAAAGATCTAGGAAAATCCAGAAAGAGCTGGAATGTACGCCTGATCATCAATCATTTCCTGACTGAGAACTTGATCTTTGTGATGAATAAGTCAGTTCTACAATATGCAAATATAGACACTTGGATTTGGGGAAACAGAATACAGAAACTCGGGGGGGGGGGCAGAAGGGATAGGAGGGAGGATTCTTGGTAGCTATTAAGGACTTAATCAGATGGAGCTGGGGAAAACGGGGAAAAGTCTTTTTGTATGTAGTCTTGTCTTCTTTGCATAGGATTCCATCTTTAAAGAAGATGAAGAATTTACTTAATCCATCACACAGGATTGCCTCCTCCCGCCTTAATCATCTGCTTAGAGGAGACCCAAGGCACTGTTAAGACAGACACCATTTATGGGCTTCTTGACTTTTACCCTCAATTTTATTACTCTAGAGGAGACCTATGGCACTGTTCTTAAGAACAAACATTCCTCCATGTCACCGAAATGATTCAATACGGGTGAATCTGACAGATCGAATCTCATGTGTTTTTAAGCACTTCCTCCTATTTCCAGATGCATCAAGAACTCAGAAGACTATTTATTTCAGGTTTCAGTTCCCCCCACTTCTCCACACTTCAACAACAGGCTAGCAATTGTTAACATATCCTCTATGCAGCACCTTAATTTGCTGACTGACCATAGGAGTTCACAGAAAAACTGGAATTTTCTGGGTACATCAACATTTAACTTGACTTACTCAGTCACTTATACAAAAATGATTAAAATTAGCTTCAAAACCTGACCAAACTCAGAGAAAGCCTAGATAACTCATTCCACTGTAAGAACTGGATTCGCTTTAAAAATATAAAAGGATAAGGATCTCCTAGATACAGGGTTTTTAAAAAAATGATATACTTGATCAGAAACACTAGAAACCTATAAAAGACAACAGGCTCTAGAAACTTTTGAAAAGATATGGAACTCACTTCAAACTGTCTGATAGTGGAGATGGTGTATGCAAGTGATATCCCTGGGATTTTGACTGTCTTCCCTCACTTTCTCTTTTTTCTTTCTGTCTCACCATTTTGTACTTGAAATACTGTTCTCTCATCTGATTAACTGCTTTATGTTATTTTCTCATCCACTTGTACCAACAAAACAAATAGAATTAATTATTTAAAAATATTTCTCATCTTCATTTCTGAATGAGACCAAGATATTTTTTTTGTTTACGTTTTTTTTTGTTCATGCAAAAAAGACACATTCAGCAACATCATTCAGTCAAGCAATTGACAGGCACCCTAACTACACTTCAGAACTGATTGGGCCTAATGTCTCTAATGTCTCCAATTTTCCTTGTCACAAATAATCTACTTAAACATAAAACAATGTGTTTAATTTTAAAAGAGTAACAGTGAACAAACAAAAACACTGTGGTATGGCAGTTTCTCACTGATCACAGCTCATTTCTAAAAATCAGTATAATTCAGTGGTTTCACACTGTCTTCTAACATGTACAAGGAAGGAATACCATCTCATGAAATAATTTCCTCCCCACATGGCAACATGATAATGTGCAACAACCTAAGAAAAATAATGGCAAAAGCTTTCTTTAAGTAAGAAATGTTAATGAACTAACACCAAATAGTGCATTGTTTATGGAGGAAAAGGCTATCTACCATTTAAGAAAGGGGAGCAATGACAGGTTGAAAGAAAGTTAAAAGAAACATTAAATTAACAGCAAATATGAAAGAGATTTTAAAACAACACCTGAAGTGGACAGTAACAATTTGAAAGTATATTTCCAGGTCAGAAGCAATACTGTAGCAGGGAGAATAGAGGAAGAACTTTTTTAAAAAGTTCTTCCAGCACGAATAAGCAAGAGCTTATTCTGTCTCAGAAGAACCTAATGGAAACATTGACCTAATCTATTCTGTCCACTATGGAAGGTAAAAGTCATTGAGTCACCACTACCATGTTAGTGAGAGTATAGAAGATTGGGACTTTTTTCGGGTTCTTTCAGTTACTTCTAAATCTCCCCATTCTGTCAGCAAAGTGCAAGTGTATCACCATCATAAAAAGGAGAATGGAGGGGATCGGAGCTTTGTTCTGGTTCTCCCAAAACTGGCAAAGGTAAGAGTTTAGTCAGTCCTAGAAGAACTTAAAAGAAGCACTGACCAACCTCCTCTATCCTCCCCACCATAGCAAGAAAGAACCAAAGAGGTACCACTGATGCCATTTTCCTGTTAGATCAGATGTGGCACCATGACGGGAGAGAAGACTTTGCTCCTCCTTGGGCTACATTGACCCATAGATAAGTTGACTCAGATTTTTGAGTTCAGTTGGGGGGGGAGGTGCAAAAATTCTTTTGACTTATACATGAGTATATATTGTATTAATGCCTCAAGCAAACAATAAGCTTTCAGAAGAGTTTATTCAGTTGTTATATAAGTTGAACTTAAAATCCTTCTCAGTAACCGAGCTATGAATAACTATGAACTGCAGCCTCTCAATCTGCTGTGATGCTGGCTGAAGAGAACTAACTTCTGTCTTTTCCTTCTTTTAAAAAACTGCTCTTTACTCATCAGATTCCTCAAGTATAATTCAATGTGGATATTCAGTGCAAGATTGGTATCAATAGGAAAAAATGGAGTTTGAAGTTCCACTGCTCTGTGTAAACTCTATTCTGCTACAGAAGATGTAGACAAACCACAATCTAGTATACATTCAGGCATACAAAGAACTTGCTGAACAAGATTTTAATTGTTTTGAACAATGTTTTCAATATAATGCTAAGTTTATAGTTGATTGTGTTTTGTTTTAATTGTATTCTCACTGTAAGACTAGTGCAGTAAATAAGAAATCTATTCATCCCAGCATTTACTCTCTCCCAGATGTCTTAGGAATACAGAGTTTCATAATCTCATGGTTCCCTTGTATAGTCATGGCAAGTTATAGCTGTGTATTTCAAAGACCTTGGAGCTGTTGAATATACTGTATATACTCAATGTATATACAGTATAATTAAAATAAATTTTAATTAAAAATCAACCCAAAAAACTTGAGTTTAGTTATCCATATGTCTAAGAACTGTGCCTTAAACCTTATCAATCATCCCACTCTCTGAGTGGAGTGGCAAAAACTGGGAGCTTAGTCTGGTCTGGGAGAACCTAAAAGAAGCACCAGTCCATCTCTACTGTCTCTACTATGGTACTGCTTTTGGACTTTTTGAAGGACTGGATGGAAAAATGATGGCAGCTAAGGGCAGCTTCCCCCACCCCAAGGTGGTGTTTGCACTTTTCTCTCGCCATGAAATGACCTTCGAAAAATCCAAGGGTCATATCAGAATTCATAATTTTGCTTCCAACATCTGTCCATGACTTATATATGTCAATTTATATGTACGTCTATATGGTGTGTGTCTGTGTGTAACTTTGTGCCTCGTCTGTATCTATTTCGTAGGATTTGTACATACTACACAGTATTAAGAAACGCGAGGGCACCCATGCAAAAAACTTAAGATTCAAAACACTGAACTTTTGACTTGTCAAAAGAGTTATGTAAATCTCATAAATGGCTAGCTATTATAGTTTTTTAAAAAATGTTGTTCATAAAAACCTTTAAAAATTCCCAAAAATAGTGAATGAGTGAAACATTCTGAAACTTGGGGGCAAGTAATAGTGGTAAATGTGATCTACCATTGTAGCAAGTTTTATCCCGATAGCTCTAAAAATGAGGGCAAAAGAAGCCCTGGAAGCCTCCCCACTTGTGCAATTACATAGCAAAAAAGTAATGAAAATTTGTTATCTATATATATAAAAGGGTAATGAAATTTCGGTCTAGGACAAAACAACAAAACTACACATCCAAGAAACACTAAACTTGGCAGCACAACCCCTCATCCATGCCTCTACGTTCATACAACAAAAAGAAAAGAAAAATAAAGTCCTAATTAGAGAGAGAGGAATAATTGTTTTTATCCAATTGCTGCCAGTTAGAAGGCTAAGCTCCGCCCACTTGGTCTCCAAGCAACCCACTCAGCCCAGGGGACAGGCAGACTTAGGCCTCACTTAGGCCTCTTCCACACTGCCTATAAAATACAAATTATCTGATTTTAACTGGATTATATGGCAGTGTAGACTCAAGGCCCTTCCACACAGCTATAGAACCCATTTATAATGGACTTAATGTAAGGTAAAACCTTTACCCTATACCTTAATATTCCTCAATAGTTTATTTCCCATACCACCATACTTCACCACAGCAACGCGTGGCCGGGCACAGCTAGTAGTGTATAATTATGATACAGACCTCTTACAATATTTTGGAAACACTTAAGAAATGATTCACCGCCCCACCCCTAATTTATTAATGTGTTTTGAAACATTTTTATTGGTTGCACAGGATAATATATATCTAATAAACTATTGCTATAAGCAGCTTTTAGTCACAGTTGGAGGGATGCATGTGGCCACCAGGTTATATGATTTCCAACCTTGCTACAAAAGCTCTGATTCTCTTCCTGATCTTTATGCCAGATAAAATAAGTGGCGGAAAGACGTTAAACCATAGTGAGTCTATGCTTAGTTCTACCATGTCAGAAAGACGAATAATAAAACAAGTAAAACAAGGATAAAACAGTGACAGAAAAATATTTTAAAACACTCCTTCTAACAGCAAGATTATTGCTATTAGTTAAAAATTCAGTTCTGAAAAGTAGGAACTTGGCATTACACCCAGTCTTAATTTCCATGAAATGGGGAGGGCATCAAATGGTTGAATTCCCACAAAATGCTTTTTAACAATTCAGGTTGCACTGTTTTTCAAAAATTATTTAAAACAATATCCCAGACCACATTATCTCACTATTTATGCTTAAATCTCTAAGCGCAAGTCTAACTCCAAACTGCAAAATGAATAGAGACTTTTCTACTGATGTGGATAATTAAAGCGCAAAAGCTTCACAGACTTAAGAAACAAAATGCAAGTCTTTTATCAAAAGCAGTCATTCTATCTCAGCCTGACAGTTAACAGCATATGATCTAGTAAACAAATACTTTCACACAGTACAAAAGTGCCATTAAAGGCCAAAACTGTCAACACAAATTCCATTCTTACAAGAGAAAAAAATTATAAACTGTTGATCACCTCTGGTTGCCTTAACTAGCATGGAGGTTGTCATGGAAACATTTCTGCGAACTTCACAGTGATGAAACACAAACACTTCCAGTTTAATTGCTATTAGGTTTAGCATACCATAGTTTATTTATACTCAAAGCGCATTATGATAAAATGCAGTAGAAAGTAGGAGCTCAGAACGATCTACCATAACAAATCCAAGGATGAGGTTTCAAAAGACACAAACAAGTGTGTGTGTGTATCTACACACACACACACAAGAAAATTCAGTAACTTGCACAAAATTGCCCCTTAATGTACATAATCTTTATCCTACCACATAGTTTAGAAAACACATCAGTACACTTCAAATGCAGAACAAGGTACAAACCAAGAATATATATTAATTAATTATGTATATGACTGAGCCCAGTCGCCCTCTACATGTACTGATACAGCTTTTAATAGTTTCTCTGTGATAATATCAAACAACACTCAAACTATGGAAATTAACACCAACATCAGGATTATTATGATATATTATGTAGTTAAATACTGCAACATTGATCCAAAATTTCTGAATAATAGGGATGATTATATTTGCAAGAACCGATTCTTCCCCCATGAACTGATGTATTGAGTTTTGCCTCTCATTCCACCAACAATTGATATGAGACAAGTAAAAACAAAACAACTTACTCAACTGTAACCCTGTTCTAGGAAGACTCACCACAGAAACATCTGGCAAGTGTCAGCATTGTTGTCTTCTATATATCGGATCATAACATAAAGGATGATCACGAGTCTAGGACTGTGTTTATAACCGTTTAAAAACAGTTTTGTTGCTTTTATATGTTTATTTGTATATTGTTTTAATATGATGTTCTATGCACAGTGTTGCTACGTGGCATTGAAGTGGCCAAATTGTAAGCCATTCTGAGTCCCCTTTGAGGTGAGAAGAGCAGGTTATAAGTATAGCAAATAAATAAAAATAAATAAATGACCTTTTTCATTTTTCAGGTCATCTTTTTTTTAACCTCAGTGATTATCTGGCTACACTGCTGTGTTTTTCAGCAATATTTTATCTGCATTTGTTATTCTTGTTGCCCTTAGTATTATGTACTGAATAAGAATAGGTTCAATAAAACAAAAACAAAAAAAACTTTCTGAAGCAAATAAAACTTTCTTGTAATCAGAAATCTGCTTGTTTTTCATACTGTACTAAGTCATGTTCTGTTAGCAGAATCCGGATTCCGTGACAAACTATGGGTTGATCAAACCGGGAAGGAAGGAATAGTATCCGATTTCACAGAATGCGAAGACAGAAAAACTGACAGACTTGAAAGTTAAGCCATTTTTGTTGTTGCTGCTGTTGCTGTTGTTATATACCAATCATTCTTATCATCAACTTTATATCCCACCTTTCCTCCAGAATCGGAACTCATGTATATCATACAATTAAAAGAATGTCAAAAATCAAAATGGTATTAAACATCAAAAAATATAGTTGAGAATGTTTGGAGCAGCTACTAAAGACTAGGAAGAAGGCAGCTGAGCATCCCCTTTTGTCCTCACATTTTGGGATTCAGAGGTACAGTAGAGTCTTGCTTATCCAACCTTCGCTTATTCAGCGTTCTGTATTATCCAACGCAGTCTGCCTTTTAGTCATCAGTGTTTCTGTAATCAATGTTTTCAATACATTGTGATGTTTTGGTGCAAAATTCGTAAATACAGAAATTACTACATAACGTTACCATGTATTAAACTGCTTTTTCTGTCTATTTGTTGTAAAGCATGATGTTTTGGTGCTTAATTTGTAAAATCATAATGTAATTTTACATTTAATAGAGTTTTCCTTAATCCCTCCTTATTATCCAACATTTTTGCTTGTCCAACGTTCTGCCGGCCCGTTGCAAGACTCTACTGTACCTGGTCTCTGAAAATGACGATTCCTACTCACTATGTAGCCATGAATCTGTTGGATAATTGCCTATTGTCTAATTTCTTTAAGGCCACATTTCAAATGTATCATCTTAGAAGTTGAGCGTAAAAAGGAAAATTTGCATGAAAAAGGTCACAATGTGTTAAAAAATTATCCTAAATCCACTTCTCTATCTTTTCACAACTTGTTTGTCATCACCAGATTTAGGTTCAGTTTCATTATTAAAAGCAACAGAAGTCTAATATTATTATGACCATCAAGAACTAGTAAATCTATTTTAAGCACTTAACCAGGTTTACAGCTTCAAAGAAAAGAAAAGAAAAGAAACAGGAGAACAGAAATAAATGTAATCATAATGGAAATACACTTATAAAAAACTAATTGCAAGCCTGTTAATCCAACTCACTGGCAAAACAGAGGCAAACAAGCTGTTGCACTATACAGTTTAAAGTTGATGAATACCAGGCAACTCAAAAAGAAAGAAGCGGGGAGGAAAGGAGGGAGAGTGAGTATATATAAGGCTGACAATACCATATAGAAAGTATAAATTTATTAAGCCTTCCTGCTATTCCCTCAGTCTGGAAAATGTTTTGAAAAAACATTAAGAAGGAGAAGAAATACGGTGTTAAGTAAACATTTCAGACTTCAGCCTACCTTATAAGCCTTTGAACCTTTTCTTTCATGTGCAATACTTGATAGCCCACAGAGAATAACTGCTGAAAGCCCCAAAGATGGGTAAAACAGAATTTCTGACTCAGGAAATAAAAATCAGCTGAATGTGATTCCCACATGGCGATTCAGATCAATGGAAAGCAAGACCAAAATTTACAATATCTATAGTGTATGGTATAACATGTTGGTTGTCTTTTATTGCTGGTAGAGAAATTCCCAGTAGCTACGGATAAAGGTAGACACAAAGAATATAAATGAAGTAACTGTGAACCTTAAACTACTTCTCAGTGCACGTATGGTCACTGTAATTTTGATTTAGTGAAAGTAAAATGTATCCAACAATTGCATTTTTAACCCTCAATACCTAAATCCAGAGATGCATTTTTGGGGGAGGGGGAGTTATGTACAACTAAAATAAGGGTATGCATTTTTGATGTTAACTAGTAACCACCAATATATTTCTTGTAACACTGTATTTGTTTGAAAGCAAGAAATCGGACCATACAAATTCATTATCTACTATTATTTTTAAAAAATAATTTAAGTTACTAGGGCAAGTTAATCTTCAAGAGAAAATGTAAGTTTTCAGCCCTTAACAAAATAGATTTTTAATGAGAGAAAGGGAACATGACAGTACTAAATAATTCACTCTATGATACTAGTTTCTTCCATAGGGATACCCAATAGAGATTCCTGAATTGTATAATTTTATCAATGAGCACCTGCTAAAAAGTATACACAGAAATATAGTGATTTTGGAAGTTATTTTGCTACCATTCAAAAACTCCAAGCAAGAAAATAAAGTTGTCTTTATACAACATAATGAATTGTTTGCAGGTTAAACACAATGACATTCTCTTCATAGACAACCCATTTTATTATGGGTTTTCTTGATACCTCAACACATTATGGTGCTTATCCAAGATGGGTTGTTGTTTGATGTGAAAGACAACAGAATAGATTCCCATATCTATTTTCATCATGCAAATGTCTTCTAGAATGAGACCAGCAGTGCATACAACTTATTATGCATCTGGCCCAACTTTGTTACATCAAGATGTGTTTGGTTTTTTAAGGAAAACTATAGTTTAAAAATAAACTTTTTGAAATATAGTACTCTTCATAATGTAAAAGGTTTAAAAATGATTGTCTTTTTTATCTTTATTTTTATTGAGCATTTTGTTTGCTTGTGTACAGGTGGCAATAGTATATTAGATGTTGACAGCATTTTTGTAATTCACACAATCAGTCAAAAAAAACCAGAAAAGAGAACAAACATCAACAAAGGAAAAGAAAAGATTAACAGTCAATATTGGGCAAGCAGGGTAGAATGCTTCATGGCCAAAGGAGTTATTATGAACAAAATCTGTGTTCTCTTATAGGAAACTTTTAATTGAAGAAGGAGCATCATAGTGTAGAGTGTTCTTTTTAAAAGATATACCATCAAATCTACAAAACTATATATTTCTATCTTGTTTAAATTGTTTATGGCTTCAAGGTTTTTAAATGTTTATTTTGTACATTGCCATTAGAATCCAAAATAAAGGGTGGTGGTGGTGGTGGTGGTGGTGGTGGTGGTGTGTGTGTGTGAGAGAGAGAGAGAGAGAGAGAAAGAGAGAGAGATTTGCAGCTTTCATCTTTCTCTGACCATAGTAAATGCCCTAAAACTAATATAATTTTACATTAAACAGGAGATGGAGATAGATACACTCTTGAAACAAGATGTGTTTACTGGTCCTCAAACCAGTAAACACCACTAAGCTAACAAAGACAAACAATCAAAACATAGAGAAATGAAAACTATCCTGAGAAAGAGACCAACGTTGCTACAAAATCCCCTACAAGTATTCTTTTCTTTGCGTTGAGGCCATTTGTTTCCATACCTTGACTCAGTCAATCAGAGTGAAGACTGTAGTTAAGAAATCTGAAGAATGGTATTTGGAAGGGAAGCTCTGAAGGTACTAGAGATCCTCAAGTCTAACGATATATAATTGAACACTAAAATAATGATTGACCACACCATTGTACAGTAGAGTCTCACTTATCCAACATAAATGGGCCAGCAGAACATTGGATAAGTAAAAATGTTGGATAATAAGAAGGGATTAAGGAAAACATCAAATTATGTTATGATTTTACAAATTAAGCACCAAAACATCATATTTTACAACAAATCTACAGAAAAGGCAGTTCAACACCATAACGGGCTGTGGCGCAGGCTGGACAGCAAGCCAGCTGCTACCAGCTGCAATGAATCACTCTGACCAGGAGGTCATGAGTTCGAGGCCCGCTCAGAGCCTATGTTTGTCTTGTCTTTGTTCTATGTTAAAAGGCATTGAATGTTTGCCTATATGTGTAATGTGATCTGCCCTGAGTCCCCTTCGGGGTGAGAAGGTCGGAATATAAATGCTGTAAATAAATAAATAATGTTATGTAGTAATTACTGTATTTACGAATTTAGCACTAGCACATCGCAATGTATTGAAAACATTGACTACAAAAAGATCGGCTACTAACAAATTGACTAAAAATAGATAGAATTGCATAAAATGAACTCATAGTAACAATATTGTTGAAAATGAAATCCGTAAAAAGTTCAGTCCTTGCTACCTAGAGAAACAGTTGTGGATCCGAGCGGGTGGCAGAATGCATTGGATAATCCAGAACGTTGGATAAGCGAATGTTGGATAAGTGAGACTCTACTATATTTTCCATTTCTATGTATAGTTGTGAAAGCTGGACAATGAAGAAAGCTGAGAGGAATAAAATAATTCATTTGAAATGTGCTGGTGAAGAGTTCTACAGGTAACTTGGATAAGTATATACATACACATTATATATATATATATATATATATATATATATATATATATATATATATAAATAAACACACACACACACACATATACCTATATATACTCACACACACATATCTCCTTGAGCAGATCAAGCCTAAACCCTCCCTAGAAGCCATGATGATGAAACAGAGGCCCCTTCTACACTGTCCGTAAATCCCAGGATCTGACCCCTGGTTATCTGCTTTGAACTGAATTATACAAATCTCCACTGCCATATAATCTGGATAATCAGATAATCTGCTATCAGATCCCGAGTTATAAGGAAAGTGTAGAAAGGGCCTGAGTCTGCCACATCATGAGAAGACATGACTCACTAGAATAGATAATAATGCTTGTTAAGGCAGAATGCAGTAGAAAAAGAGAAAGACCATATTCTAAATGTATAAACTAACTCAAGGAAGACACAGTCCTCAGGAAGACCTGAGCACAGCTATTGACAATGGTGTGACTTGGATGCCTCTCATTCATGGGTTGCCATAAATCAAAGTTGACTTGACCACCATTAACAATAATATTGTGGCTCCTTCATCACCTATGGAATGCCACCAAGTTTTTTGTTGTTGTTTCGGTGGTGATACTTTTTCAACATTATAATCTTTTATAATAGGCAGCCAGTTTTAAGTGCCCATTTGTCCACTTTCCTAGGCTGCTTTCATTATTTTCCAAGAAGAGACTAGAATTTAACATCAAGATCAGAAAATAGGTGGCCTATTTGTTTCTCTTGGACTTCAATGCAGCAAAACCTGGCCTTAACCATATTTAATGAGGCCTTGATATTCTTTATGACAGAACCTCTTGATCCACAAAGATATCATCAAATTAGCCAAGACAACACCGAAATTATACTCATATTCTGCAATCACAAAAAAAACATGTTCCACTTACAAAATGAACGAATGACAAATTAAAGGTGGGAAAGACTCGCTGACTTATGTTTATCCCAGCATTGCCAGCTCATGTAATTTTAGGAGTTTGTTAATCCTCAGATCAACAGACTGTCAATTCAGCCTTGAAACCCTCCTGTTTTGCCTTATAAAGATGGTTTCTAACACACGTGTTTACAAAGAAAGTTTAAAAATGTTACTGTTCAGTGCCATAAAAGTGCACAAACCAAGATCAAGATTTCATTAAATCTTGTTTATTTGAAGCTTAATTTCTGAGGTTTGGGGATCTTGTCTAAAGACTCTGTGGTTGATGGTCCTTACTTTCTTTGCAAAAGAGTTCATGACCTAGTGTACTAATTTTAAAAGATTAGTTCCAAGGCCTGTAAAATTGATCTCTTAAATAGATTATGCCTTTTGAGCAATAAAGTTTAACCACATAGATTAAAACTGAAATGTTGAAGTGTTTATTTATTAAACACTTTAAAAGAAAAATTGAAAGCTAAGTTTTTAAAAATGCTGATTATTATCACAGATTCAATAAAATGTGATCAACACATTTTTAACTTTGTGGGTTTGTAAAACGATGTTTTTGCTGCTATCAAAAAATAATATTATTGTATTTAAAATGCTGCATCATGTTTTGAAAGATACTTTTCACATAATGAATGCTATATCAGATATGTTATTTGAGCCCCAATGTATCCTCTCTCTTCCATTATTCCCATTCTCTTCCCTTTTATGTATCTGATGCTTATATTTTTAATGAAAAATATTTCTTTGAAATCATTCACAATATGGGGCATTAGTATTGTTATAAGCTTATCAAAAGAAGGTTCCACTTTCTTTTCTCACTTGATAACCTCACCTGATATATCATGAAGGTAAGTGTTGGTACCTCACACATAAGTCCCAGGATGCCATGGCACTGGGCCATGGCAGTTCAAGTGGTGTCAAGCTATATACATTGTCCAGTGTAGATGCACCCAAGTCAGGAAAAAGTAAGTGACTCCCTCTCTTTGATTCTCACACCACAAGAAAACAATGGTTCCAAATGAATGTAATTTGAAGATAGTCATAGGCAATAAAACCTATATAACTGCAGTGCAGTGTATTGTTCTAAAATGGGGCACTGAACAGCAAATGTTGTGATTTCTATCCCAAGTATTTTACCTGAATTTTACCTTTGTGAGCCTTCTTTCCTTTAATACTACTTAGTTTAGGTAATCATATGAGGTACACCTCCCAACTTATGCAAGCATCCCCATCTCTCATTTCTTTGCAACATTCTATAAATAAATTCCTGCAATCCCCAATTATAACCATAGCTTTCTGCTCCATCCAAACTGGGCAAGAACTGTATTACGAAAAAGCCCAGCTGAAGTTGTTGCTAGGATATGTATCACATTTTGATTCAAGAATCTTCATTGTGCCTGGGATCAGTGGCTAAACAAAAGCTGAGGATCAGTCATGACAAGAACACTATCATTTGGTGATCTTATCTAAATAAGTTGCTAGGAGCAAGTCATGATGGCACAAAAAGCCTAAGAACTCCAGAATTAGCAGATGTCTCTCTCACACTGCTGAGTAATGACTCCAGTCAAGCCACTAAAGGAAGATCCGGAACTAGTCAATCCAGAGTCCCAGTGAGGAAATAGTGCTTTATTCTATCCCAACAGGTAGAAACAATTTCAACGTCTACCTCATCCCAAATCTCCTATCCATTGCAGCACTTTGGCTTCCTACTTCATTCTCTAGTTTACAATATACTCTCTGTGCACTTTGGCCAGTTCATTTTTATAATCTTTGCTCAAGATTTTAGATTATGTTTAATTGATATTACTGTTTTTTAATGTTTAATGAGTAGAACTGTATTTTATGTGATTTGTGTTGTTGTTTTTTTGTTGTTATTGTTGATTGTAATTACCCAGGCTTGCCCCATGTAAGCCGCCCCGAGTCCCTTCAGGGAGATGAAGGCGGAGTATAAAAATAAAGTTATAATAAAGTTATTATTCATGAAGTACCCCTACTGTCTCAGCGTCTACTTTTATAACTTATAACGATCCAACTCCTCCATTTACATTCCAGGTTTGCCCTATTGTATCTAAACTGTCAGATAAGTACTAACTATTTAGTATTCCCCCACCTGCTTTTTTTGTCAATCCAAATATCCCAGCATCAACTTCTTGTCAGTGTTGCTTCCTTAATCTATGCTTAATGCAACAGGTTCCACTCCAAAGAAAAAGGACCTTATCACACTCAAATTGGAAAACAACTTAAAACAATGTTCCCTCTTCCAGCTTTCTCTCCCCCCACATGCATAATGTCCCTTCTTCCAGCTTTCTCCTTTGCTAGATGCCCATGTTCCCTTTCAGATTCCCCAATGTGCCCAATGTCCTCTCTTTGAACTTTCTCCCCGCGGAAATACTTGCATTGCCACTGTTCTTGCTTTCTGCGCCCCCATGTGTACAATGTCCCCTTTTCCAGATTTCTCCACCACCCCACACGCACAATGACCCCTCTTCCAGCTTTCTCCACTACCGCCACATGTGCGATGGCCCCTCTATCTGCTTTCTCCACTACCCCCACATGAGCAATAACCACTCTTTTTCCCCAGAATGCAAACTGTCCCCTCCTTCATATCATGTCCTACAGTTCTCCCCTCACGCAAGCGGTGTCCCCTCTTCCATCTCCCTCTGCCTTGCAATCAGTCATCCAGCTCCCCCCCCCCCTCACAATCTGCTGTCATTCAATCTCCTTAAATAGCTTCCCCCTCCACATGATCTTCTCTTATACAGTTTCCCTCCTCCAGGCAATCTCCACTTATGCAACTTTCCCCATTCACACAATCTATTGTGATACCATTTCCCCTCATGCTCATGATCCACTGGCATCCACCCCCTCCCCCAGCAATCTCCTTTCATTCAGCTTCCCACAAGTATGATCACATAGCAAAATCCTAGAAAGAAAAATAATTTTCCAGCTCATCTTTCAAACTCTACTGGATACATACTCTTTGCATTCGAGCCCCTATGGCTTGCAAACAAAAGGGGCAGTGTGTCATATGATTATACTTGTAAGGACCTATATGCAAAGTATGTCAGAGATATACACAACCTCTGAGGATGGATGCCTGCCATAGATGTGGGCGAAACGTCAGGAGAGAATACTTCTGGAACATGGCCATACAGCCCGGAAAACACACAACAACCCTATGTCAGAGATGTGTTACTTCACTGTGTGATAAGGTCCAGAGTCTTGGAAGTGATTGTGAGCCCGACCTTGACGGTGGAGCAGTTAGTGACTATGGAAGAAACTAAATACCACTAACAGCAGTTTCCCTTTCTGATCTCTTCTCAGTCTTTACCTCTCTTTACAGCATCCTGAGAAGCTCTGTTTACTACCCTTGTTTCTATCTCAACCCTCACAATCCCCTGTGATCTTTCTCCATAATGTCTCTTGTCTTTTCTTTCTTTATAGCAGTGGTTTTCAACCTGGGGTCCCCAGATGTTTTTGGCCTACAACTCCCAGAAGTCCCAGCCAGTTTACCAGTTATTAGGATTTCTGGGAGTAGAAAGCCAAAAACATCTGGGGACTCCAGGTTGACAACCACTGCTTTATATCTAATCCCTCTACTACAAATGACCAGTCAAGAAAGGCTGAGATCTAAACATTCCACCAAAGACGAAATTACATTTATCACATTTATTTATTTTTATTAATATTTCCATTCTTTCCCAAACGTGCAACTTTATAAGAAAGTCTCTTCTTTCATTTAAGCATTTATCAATATTCAGCATCCACCTGGTATGTGAAGTGCAAATCTTTATGACATGTCTCATCCTTAAGGCCCAAGGTCTATGCTTACGTAAGTGCTTGTACATGTGTGAGTGTATGTGTCTTCAAGTCACCTGCAAACTAATGGCAACCCTGTTATTTTCACAGGTTTTTCTTATGCAAAGAAAACTGGGCTGGTTTTGTCAGTTCCTTTCCCTAAAATATAGCCCACAGCACTTAGGATTTATTGGCAGTCTCCGATCCAAGTACTATCCAAGGCAGAGTTTGCTTAGCTTCCAAGGTCAGAAATAATCTTCTGCTTTTAGATTATTTAGGGAGTAATAATGGTCACCAGGGCTTAGAGCATGATGGAATCTTAAATTGCAATTTGGAGTGAGGGTACGGTAACACTTTTTTGAATCTGGAAAAACTATTCTAATGTGTCAATACACTATCCACAATAATTTCAACTCAATGTTGCAACAACATACAGACTTACATGGCATGCTTCATTACTTCACAATGAGGGAGTCTATAACACCAGTCAAGATAACTATTAATATCTATAAGAATTAGGTGGCAAAAGAGAAAATTATGACTGTAAAAATAAAATTCTTACAGAAAGTCAACTACAACTTCAAAACTAGTGAGCATTAAGCAATGTACAGCTAGCTTTTTCATGAAAGACAGATCAATCTTATGCAGATGTTCACAAATCTATCAGAGAAGCAAGCTATTCAAATTATTTACTGGATTTATACAGCTGCATGATAATACCTGTTCTCTAGACAGCTCCCAAACTGAAGCAGGTCCCGTCTACACTGCTAGATTGGGCCACAGTGAGGGAATTTAAAAAAATTGGCTGATGATAACTTATTTAGGATCATGTCCTCTATTAGCTCTACATAAGATAAACCTGTAGAACAATGGAACTCAAATTAGATTTGGCTAATATATCCCATATATTTAAATGGATGAAGGTGATATAGAATTATGAGCTTTCAATGTTGCAGGTACTAACATATGAATGCAAAATATAATGATTCTAACTCATGAAAACCACAAAACAAACTAGAAAGAATTGGCAGTCTGGATCATAAATACTTACACTACAGTTAAAATGTATTATAATAGCAAATTTAATTTTAATTTTGTTCCACTTAGGGATGAAAAGAATGCAAAAAAACTTTATTTTTGCCTAGAAATTGCATTCCACAACTTACCAGGGGATACCAGTTGTGAAACCCCTGCAAAGCAAAGGCTTTCTAGTTCTTCCTTTCTAGTAGCCTTTGTGTTTTAATCGGTTCTTGGAAGGCACAGGAAACACCACCAAATCAGAGTCAACATAATCTTGTAATAGGTAAGACTGCAGGCCCCCAGATTTAAAATTCATTCTAGCTGGAAGCTGAGTTACATAAGCAATCCTCCAGTACTCCCTCCTTCAGGCCTCATAGGAGAAGAACCACAAATTGCTTGTGGAGAATGACCATGAGAGATGGAAAGTATGACGATTGTGGGGGAAAGCAAAGAAAAATACATTCACCTTTCCCCACTATGGTCATGTGATCAGACATGTTGGAGAGGAGCTAATAAATGACAGAAAGTGAACACTATACACTGCAAAGCAACATAGTCAAGAGAGGACTCTCTTGGGGGAAGGAGGATTCATCGTGATCACTTAGCCATCAAGCCATGATTACTTAGCCACTTCGGTACTCTTCATCTGTGGAAATGGGACTAGAACACCTGGATGTACACATTGTGATATGAACTGTGGTGTGGATTGGAGCTGCAGTAGGTTTGGCAAAATGGGGGAACCCACTTCGATATTTTGTAACAGTTTGGTATTGGATGCAATTCAAGGTGAGAATGAGATATGGGCTGCCATGCCAATCAGGATTGGTAAGAGTGATTCCTTAATGGGACCTTGGAAGGAAAGTCACATTGAATGACAATGTCCACCTCCATGGCAGCAAGGGAACAACATAGAATTATCTGCCCGCCTAAAATACCGTATCTGTCATCCAGGATTTCTGCCTAGAAAGTGGGCTGGTGATGCATTAACCGAAAGGTGGGTCTTGATTTCGACCCATGTCATGGGCAAGCCTATTCACAGCTGTAATCAATAAAAGTTGTGGCCTGTTTTATTCTGCCCTACTTACCAATACATTTGCAAATGCTGTTTTCTGTGCATGAAACTTTGTTTCTATGCATTTTCTAAAATTTACTGCTCAGAAAACTTGGTTTCTGTACAACAAATGCTGTTTTCTTTGTTAAAAGTCCACATGCAATTTTAGCACATAATTGGGCACAAATGGCTTTTCAAAGTTGTTTTTCACCTCTCCCATACTGAAAGGGAAAACTGTAAAAATATAAATAATATCCATAATTTCATCAACTACAAAATAAATTTATAAAAGACATTAAAGTAGGGCAAGGAAAAGAAATCTAAATTTGAGTGCATTTTCAATATAGGAAATAAGGGCCTGATCTCCATATTATATAAATACATTTTAGAATATAATCTAGATGACAAGAGAATAAAGCTTGTCATGATCTCTTGGGCCAGAAACTTGGGGGAAAACATAGAATTAGAGAAATGGGAGTTCCTCTGGAAAAAAGGATTTAAATTCTAAATAACAGGGTCCATTAGAGAGAATTTATACAAAATGTTTTACAAAAGCTATATAACCCCAGAGTTATTAGCTTAAAATGGATAAAACCCATGGAGGGGATTGCTGGAGATGTAAAAAACAGAAGGGCACTTTTTCATGTTTGGTCATGCTTGATAGTATCACAATTTTGGAAAGAGGTAGTTATGGAAACAAATAACATACTCATCAACAAAGTCAAGAAAAGCCCAGAAATGTGCCTTCTATGTCTATTCAGAGAGGGTATTAATCAGAAAGATTAAGAAATATGCCAATACAGCTTTGTCACAGCAAGAATGGTTATAGCGAAATCATGGAAGGGAGAAAGAGAACTTACTCAAAAGAAACTGGAGCGGAAAAAAAGATTACATAGAAATGGCCAATAAGAATAATAACTTTATTCTTGTACGTCGCCTCCATCTCCCTGAAGGGACTCGGGGTGGCTTACATAAGAAAACAACCAACCACAACATCATACAATCTATGAATTTAAGCTGTCTAATGAACTTCGAGGAAAGAATTATGAAGAGTTTGTAAACAAATGGTGGCTGGCCTCCCCATATCTTGGAAAGAAAGCAAAAGTTGACTTTAAAGATGCTGCAAGGAGGGCTATTTAAGGAACTTATATGGGTAGGTATTATAGGCATCACAGTGAGTAGGGATGGAAGTGGGTTCACGGGTGCAGGGGTTAAGGGACTGTATGGTCTACTGTGTTTGTTACTGCCTCTGTCTATTGTGTTTCTAAATGTTTATCACTGTTTTTCCTTTACCAATAAAATTTTTAATTTATATAAAAACAAAAAACATAATTATAAGTACACATCTATAGCACAATGCTCATTGAGATGTTACCAAACTGAATGCAGAACAGTGGTTCTCAACCTGGGGTCTCTAGATGTTTTAGGCCTACAACTCCCAGAAATCCCAGCCAGTTTACCAGCTGTTAGGATTTCTGGGAGTTGAAAACCAAACACATCTGTGGACCCCAGGTTGAGAACCATTGATATAGAGCAAGGACTCTATTCAGAGTCAATAATTAGTCCAAGCTATGATTCAAGGCCAGTGTTTATCAAAATGCATTAGGAAGCACAAAAGATGGATTGGAAATCCTATATGAGCAAGGCTCAACTTCAGATTTTCAACTCATGAGGTGAAGGTGGGGAATGCCCCATTCATACTGAGACCCCTTTCAGGGACAATGGTTGGAAGAAGAAATATCAAGAAATAATCTTTCAAATAACATCAAACCTTCAAAAAATGTAACTCTTTCTTCCAATTTGGCTCCTTGCCCCAGAAGCATAAATGGTTGTCTCATCTGATTTCTAATTTAAAAGAAAGAGATTTTAAAATATACTTTTAAGGAATTTTACTGGATATATATTTTTAAAATCTGTTTATATTTATTTTATGTTCTTTCTGAGCAATGTTACTAGAAACCTTTCAAAAGGAAAAGAGTTGGTTACAACTTTATGCTCAAAGCTAACCTTTTTCTATACAAGGCATTAGTCACCTAAAGCATAAGCAAACAACAACTGCTTCTCTTCTAATTTATATCTCAATAAAACTTTGGTTGCTGCTTTTTCTTTCCTAAACAGAAATGTTTTCAAGACTTTACGACTCCTTCGGTAAATCATAACCATTTTGTGAACTGTTGACCATACATATTACAAGGTGTATTTGGACAGTTATGGTGTACTAGAAACAATTTACTGGCATCATCATAACCTTAAAAGTAATTTAAATTCAATCAGGACTGATAACAAGCAAGTCTGAATGAATTTTCTGGGTGAAAGCATTTCACGATCATTTCCAAAAGTAACATCGTCCTATTCCTGTACTCTTAGTGCTCATACGCTATGCTAATTGGTTTTCAATTGAAAGATCATCTTTACAATATGCCTAGCAATACCTCATATATTTTGTATTACATCAACTAGACAATATACAAGATAATCAGAATTTCTTTCCTTAATAGCATTCACTCATTATGTTTCTGCACAAATACCGTAAGAACTACTTCATACTGGGGGAAACATAACTTCATCAGCGATTTTTCATAAGTCTTGAAAGACTCTTCATACCTGACTGCATTAGGTCTTTTGCACTTTAATTTTTAGGTCATGAAAATACTGTAAGTAATGTAATGTAACCACAGTCTTCTCTGTGCTTTCACATACAACAGTATGTTCCATCATAAATATTTTAATTCCTTTTTATCTCTAGAAAATCTTACGTTTGTGTTTTCTATAAACGCTTATTTTCTCCTCACTTTAAGAACAATGCCTTTCTTGCTCAACTTCAATCAGCTTACATTTAGAGATGCAAAGCAGGGAGGAACAAAGCATAATGGATGCTATCAAGAAGCTTTCAAAAAAGGTATTAATGACTCTAAGTCATCCCTTTTTGGAGAGCCATCAATTATTTCAGACTAATCACATTTCCATATTAACTGCAAAAAGTAGGACACCTGTTCTATCGTTGTTCACTTTGAACTGGTATCTGTAAGGGATGGACAAGATGTTTGAGCAAAATGAGCAATATCCTAAGAGTCCAGAATTATATATACACATTTGTGAAAGGATGGACTATCATACATGCTCATATATAAATTGAACTTATGTATAAATTAGAGAGGTTTTAGGGCCAAAATTATAAATTCTGATATGAGCCATGGTTAAGTCGAGGGTCATTCTGCAGAGATACCGTGTTTCCCCGAAAATAAGACAGTGTCTTATATTAATTTTTGCTCCCAAAGATGCACTAGGTCTTATTTTCAGGGGATGTCTTATTTTTCCATGAAGAAGAATTTACATTTATTGTTGAACAAAAAAATGAACATTTATTATATACTGTACAGTATTTGTCGTCAACAAACCAGCATAACCAGACAAACTGTGAATCCTATCAAGAATTTATTGTTACTACCATTATTTCCATGTACAACACTCTATGGTACATACATTTATCGATCCTGCATGCTCTGGTATTCTGTTTGGAGGGCATGCTTCCAAACAAAAACTTTGCTAGGTCTAACTTTTGGGGGAGGCCTTATATTTAGCAATTCGGCAAAACCCCTACTAGGTCTTATTTTCTGGGGATGTCTTATTTTAGGGGAAATAGGGTAGGAAAGTCCCAAAGCTTTTTCTGAGCACAAGTCACCCCTGGCAACTACCTTACTCACACAAACTTTCAAAAGGCCAGAAATCATGCTGCAGCAGGGATAATAGAAGAGGGTGGTGCTTCTTTTAGGTTACCCCAGACTTTTGCCACTCTATTCAACAGAACTGTAGCCATGGGGGGGGGGGGGGTAGGGGTTCAACCTCCCCTGAAATGTTTCAGGTTTTAAAAAAGAACCTGCTTTACTCACGAATTTTAACTGATTAACCAAATTCCCATGAGTGTGCACTGAAATTTATCTGTCTTGAGTATCCACTGAAGTTTATCGATGGAGTCTGATGTTTAAATTATTTTGTGTTATTGAACTACTCTTCATGATATGCTTAAAAAAAAAAGGTTCAACACCCCCCCCCTCTGAATTTTATTTCTGGCTATGGTCCTGCTATTCAGATAAGAGAATGGATCACTTTTTGTTAAGATGTTACAGTATTTACACTGACCCATGGCTAAGTCACTTCGGGTTATTTCAAATAATTTTTTGACTAAAATGTTTAGACTTATACATGAGTATATACCAGGCACAGGCAAACTTAGGTCCTCCACGTGTTTTGGACTTTGCTCACACAATTCCTAACAGCCGGTAAGCTGCCTGGGATTTCTGGGACTTGAAATCCAAAACACCTGAGGGCTGAAGTTTGCCCATGCCTGGTATATACTATGTTCATTTTCCACAGATATGGAAGCAAGGACCAACCTTCTATGACATGTCTTCATTCAAGTGGTTCTTATTTGTCACACACTTGTAATAAGATTGAATCTTTACTGGTGGTATTCCTCTCTGACTCATCCAGTGTTAAAAGGCATTTTCTGTTCACTTCCCAACATGTATTTACACAGCAACATTGGAGGCTATTCCACATCTAAATATTTCCATGAAATATAGCATCTTCAAGACCATTGTCTCTTGTGTACATAAAAAACCTTAAAGTTTGTTATTCATAAGACTGGGGTGATTCACACATAGAACAAAAATGTCTATATATAACTTTAAATCAATTTCCTCTGCAAATGACAGCCTAGAAGGGAGTTTAAGTAAACTTTAGGGAACGTTACTCTTTTTCTCTATCAACCCAAGAATGAACAAAACATATGACTGATATTGTTATGCAAAAGCAGAAGCTAATTTCCCCTTACATATGCATCATCTCTCACTTCCATACTCTTTATATATCTTTGGCATTTGTCAAATTCAAAACTTTTCTTGACCACTTTCCATGAAAAGTAACATGAATCGTCGTTTCTCCCTTATCCTTTCACATTCTTAAATGATTCTACCAACCTGCTCACCTCCACTTACTTGTAATTGTTTGTGCTGAAACAAAAGTCTTTACAACATAAATTTTATTGCAGACTTTTTGTATTTTTTCCAAATCTTATGACTAAAAAGTTAAGGACTGAGGTTTACTTGTGAACTTGTGAGACAATGTCGGGAGGGGGGAGCATCTAATGTGAAGAAAATATAGGATAAATTGCCATATCTTTATAATTAGTACAAAAGTAACGTGATATTTCTACACATAAGACAAAGGGCAAAATATGAACAAACTTTAAAGAGAATATGCTGGATAATCATTATGTACACCATAAAAGCTACCAAATTTATTAGGGAACAAGCATCTTTTGTGCATTGCCTAACAGCATTTTTATGAAATACTTTTTGGGGAAAATGAATAAACTTACATTAGAGTCCAGCTCCTTAACTGTTTAATCCAAAGCATATGCCTCAGTACATTCTTTCGAATTTCAGAAAACATGTTGCTACTTTTAAAAGATGACCTAAATATTAAAATGCAGACAGCCTTAAGATACACTCCCAGACAACTTTATTTATCAAACTATCTTTGCCACCCTTCAGCAGCATCACAATTCTAAAGATATGACAACCAAAATTTGTGTATTTGTTTTACACAAAATGAAAAATGTATATACTTCAAATGCAGAACCAGTTTTTGTTCTAAAAGTAATGGCACAAGGACATAAACTGACTATCCCATTAAACCTACAGAAAGGAGGGCAGGAAAATAATGGAGAAAGGCACTACTAAAATAAATCTGCCTTCAGTGTTCTAATCAAAATCCTTCTTTCAGCAGTACTACTTCTTGCAGTTACTTCTAAAGTGAAGAAGATTCAGCTGTTACAGCAACTACAGTAATTCATCACTCCTTTGCATCTAGCTCAAACCTCAAACTACAGTCCCTTTATTTAACCTTTAAACATAATGAGTGACAGCAATCTATTCCACAGCCCACAAAATTACAGAAGAGGCAAACACTATCTTGCAGCATCAAAAAAGCAAAGCATGCTCAAAAAATTCCGTTTTAAAATAATTATGACACGCTGAAGTGAACACCAGTAGGACAACACTCTACTTGGTGATGGATAGATTCTGCACATCCCAATTATTCATAATTCTTAAAAGTAAGCTCTGAAGAAGGTGCTGCAAACTAGTTCCAAAAGTCCTAACCACATAATCCTGTGCACATTTTTTTACCTAGAACTGACAGCCTTACTTCAAGGTAACTTTCTCAACATCTACCTACACAAAACATGATTGTGAACACATAGACAAATTAAAGCAACCTTCAAATTAGCTCAACTGTTGTTAGTAATGGTAGTAACTGTTGATTTGTGAGTAAATAAAACAAATACTCACTAAGCTACAATTGCCAAGGTCCATGTGAGAAGGCCTTGAGCCATAGCAACTGCATTGGCATATGATTAGTTTAAATTTGTAGCAGCCTCCAAGAAACAACAGGAGGGATAGAATAAATGTTACTGCACATCCTAAAATAGCAAGCTCTTAACGCACACACCCCTCCCACACGAATTCTCTATACTTCCTCATCTCCCTGTCAAAACAGTTGAATATAATAGTTGCATGAGAACAATAGTACAGGTTGCTTGAAACTGTACTTGTAAATCCAACTCAGACCAATGCATCCTTTTGTACTCTGGACAATTTAGCCCATAATATGTTGGTATCTGATCCACAGCAGTAAAAAATGCCACTCATTTCTTCCATACACAATTACGAATCTGTGGGTTGCTGTGAATCTGTCAGTCTGTATGGCTATGTTCCAGAAGCTTTCTCTCCTGATGTTTCGCCCACATCTGTGGCAGGTATCCTCACACCTCGAGGATGCCTGCCACAGATGTGGGTGAAACATCAGGAGAGAAAGCTTCTGGAACATGGCCATACAGCCCGAAAGACTCACAGCAACCCAGTGATTCAGGCCATGAAAGCCATTGACAATACATTAATTACCAATCCATTTACACACAGACACACCAAATTTCTACCTGCACATTTTTGTTCCCAAGTCTTTTCATGCTTTGCACTTGCCTATATGTTCAAATAATAATAATCAATTATTTGCTGACACAACTGCCACGTCTGGAGACCAAAGGAGCTCTTCCTTTGCGCAAGGAAAGAACTGATGCTGGTCCTGGTGCTAAAGATGCAATGGTAGAAGGAAGAGCAGCAGTAGCCAGAAATACTGTACAACATCATCAACATGACACTCAAAATTGCAGAAGCCAGCTTTCTATTCCCTTTGCCAACCACTCAGCCACAGTAACAGCAGTGAATGTGAAGCGAAACTCTTTCTTGAACAGAAGGAAATGTGGAGGAGCTGCTGCTCCTTCTGCACCCTTTCCCTGCTTCCTAGATACAGCTAGGATATGGCAAGGGCAGAAAACCAAGAAGCAATGCTGACAGCATACGTTGCTGATGCCAGCTTTAATTGGAATGAAAGTTTCAAACACCATATTTTAGTTCAAAAAGAAAGCTGGTCTAGCTGAGGATGTTGGCAATCTAGCCATTGCATATTCCTTTTTCTTCATAAATGAAACCAAGTTAGCCATGCTGGCAGCCACCCACAAGTAAATTTAGGAGGCTCACTATCTTTGCTGGGAATGATAGGGGAGTGGGGAAAGAAGCAGCAAGGGACTGGAAAGATCTCATATAAAATCACATGCAAACAGAGGGTGGAACAGTAGAAGAAAAAAGGGAAGGGCACTCATTGTGTTGGCCTCATGTCATGGTCCAAATCATAAGGATTTATGTAGACAAGAAGATAAAAAGTAAGACCTCTGAGGCTGAAGTTACAGGCTGGACACATAGAATGGTTTCTGATCCACCCTGAACCTAAATTCTTGACTTTAAAAGTCTGGCAGTAATCCTTTATATTGAGCACTCAAAAAAGGGCAGACAGTGCAGATTATTATTTTTATCATTTATTTATATAGCACCATTGATGTACATGGTGCCTTACAGGAAAAATGACTGAAAACCAGCTAGCCCTGCCAAAGGCATACAATCTAGTAGATGAAATGAGATCAAAGTTGCAGGCTTCAAACTTTAATTTGCAAGATTAGCACTCTTACAGCAGCATTTGATACTATGTGGAATTCATAGACAGTTGTTAGAGGTATATTAAAAGGAAGAAAGGACAGTGCAGACCTGAAGGAACTAGAAACACAGAATCATAACATCTTAGAGTTGGAAAAGCTATATAGTCCAATTTTCTGTCATACAGGAATAAACAACTAAATCACTCTTGAAAGATGTCCATTTAACTTCTGTTTAAAGGCTTCCAAAGATGGAGAGTTCAACTTTCCCCGAGGCAATCTATTCTGCTGTTGAACAGCTTTTACAGCACCAAATGAAGAAGTATCTGTAATATGCACGTGTACTGCTTCAAGAAAAGTGCAGTAGTCAAAAACAGGTGAAATATTCCAATTCAGATTTCAAAACCCTCTGTTTCCATTTTTTTTACCACCCTCATCCTAGTATGATTTCCTTTTAGTTTTCTGTTTATTTGTTAGATTTATATCCTGCTCTTCTTCCCAAAATGGGAGCAAACTTATGAAAATATTAAACACTATGCATGGTAGCATATCACGAGCCAAAATTCCTCTTAAACTTCTTATTCCATACATGATCACTAGGCCCACTTGAAAGACCATCTTTTCAAACAGTGTTATTTAATTTAGAGGTCCAGTTACATAACATTAGCTCACTTTGAGATACATGGGTAAGAACATTTCTACTTTCAAAAACCATGCCAATTCTTCTTCAGAAAGATTACACTTCTTTATCAGGGATATAGAAGACTCAGTCCTGGGACTACTGTTTAGGTGGACTACCCATCATCCTTTCCACTGACTCTGTTGTCAAGAATTGACAAAAGGTGTAGACCAAGAACATGCTGAACAATTCTGGCTTCAATTATGCCTTTCTATCAATTTACTGAGAACTTATCTAATGCTAATAGGTTTATAATTTCTGATGTCCCCTGGAGTCTTTTGTTTACTCTGGCTATCTTCCAATCTTCCAGTACAGAAACCAATTTTAGTGACAAGCAGCAAATTTTGCTTAGAACAAAATTTTCGCATCTGGCTTGGTAACTTTTAATGTATCTATCTGCCCTACACTTTCATCATTTTAGTTTGGTTACAGTTCTGGAACCCTCTCAGGGAAAAATAAAACAGTACTGGTCCTCCTATTTGTTCTATTCCACGTTTAAGTAATTCTCTATTGATTGTTTCACACCACTGTCGTGAAGCCCTCTCACATTCACCTAGCTCAATTTCCTCATTCCTCATTCTCAATTTCCTCATTTCCTCATCCACGTTGCTATTGCTCATCTTAAGATATTTAAAACTGAGCACTCCAAAAAGGTCTTTCCTCTATCTCAATCTCTTTTTTTCCCTTTTCTCCTACCAATTTCCATTTGTTTGGGTGATAACTTTTTATATTTCTTATTTCCTTCATATTGGCAGGATTCACATTTTTAATGGAAGCCTTGCCTTTTATCATTTTCTTGACCGTCCTCATTAACCATAGTGGCATCTTCTTGGATATTTTCCTCTCCTTCTCTTAATCTAAAATATACATTATATCTGAATTCTATTATCTTGGTTTTAAATAGCTTCCAAGCATCCTGAAGAGATATTTGCCCTCTTCACACTTACTTTCAACTTACTTTTAACAAAGCTTCTCATCTTTGAGAAGTTTGGTCTTTTGAAGTTAAGATGTGACCATGCTGGACATTCTGAGCAAGTAGCTACTCATATTGCATTGAATCTGACATCACTATGGTCACTGTTCTCAAACTGTTGAACAATGCTAGTGTGGTGCACCAAGTCTTGGACATCAATCAGATCACCAAAGGTCACCTCTCCTTTAATAATCTCAGAGTCTAATAACTATGGGTCACAATAATGTGTCAGATCTAGAAAAGTTATCTTTTTGTCACAATTTGAACATGCATTTACCCCCCAGACAATGTGGGGTTGCTGAAATTACACATTTCAACATTGGCTGACTCCTCAATTTCTTCCCCGATTCCAAAATCACCCAGTGCACCTTGATCAGAGAGGTATTACTCATGAGCTACCCACTTCCTTTTCGCTTTTTCCCAGTAGTTAATATTAAACTGTGCTGAAGTAGTAAATGGTAACATCCTTCCACAAAGGAAGGGGAACATAAAACATAGGGAAAATATTACTTTAAGTCTTTTTGTAGGAAGCTTCCTTTGCCCAAAATTTCATCACAAATTGGGAGGCACTCAGTCTATGCTACTTCATCCATTGTAGAAGGCAAGGGGACCTTAACTTTCTGTTCTGTAAAGTCTTTATATGATTCCAGGGCCCTGCTCAGTTCAGTCCCCAAGGCCAATTAAAGCTAGAGTCTGTCAAAATAAAATGTAGACACAGGTGTACCAAAACAAGGGATTTTTAAAATTACATGAAGCTACTAGGTGGTATGGAGAAATGAAACTAAGGAAAAGGCAAAGAAGGCTCACATCCCTTATCTCAGGGCTTTTAAACCTTTCTACTCACAACCTCTTTCGATCTGAGAAAATTTTAGGTGACACTGAGTATATAGATATATAAAATAGGTATAAAAATCAAAAGTTTACTGGTAACCATCCAGCATTTGCAAAGCTTGCTAAACAGGCCGATTTTCCTTTTCATGAGGTACCGCTGAAACATTTTTTGCAGAGTCCACTGTAAACACTCCACAAAAGATTAGTGTAAATGTCTAACACCGTCACTAAGTGATGTTCAGAAACTTCTGCTGATGCCAATTTTTTCAGGTCCCCAACACTGAGCTAAGGGGACCCATTCGGGGTTGAAACCTACAGTTTATGAAGCAGTATCTCAGGTGAACCAAGAAGTCCTTCATCACAACTGTTGTCCACTAGAGCTCCCATGATGAATGAAATACTGCCTGGTGTCCTGGACTACAGCCAGTGCATCCTCCACAAGACAGAACTGATTATCTGTTCTTTCTCCATTTTTAAATTCCACTTTTCCCTCATTCTAGTAGGTGATGACACTTTCCCAAGCAAATGGGATAGGAAAATAATGATCTCCCCCTAACTAATGAAAAAATGGTTTGCCAGGCATTCTAAGATGGCAAAATTCTTATTCATCCCTTCATCGGAAGCTGATATCGCACATCCTACTGGAAAAAAAAATATTACTGCATGAGCCCCATGACCACAGAGAATATTTTTCTGAACTTACCGTGGAAAGAGGAGACAGGGAAAACAACATAAACCACTGAAATAAATGACTTGCACTGGAATTTACCATAGGCTCTCACTGAGCACATATTTCATCAGATGTGTATAGGTGAAATTGCAGATAATGGGGCAATGAGTGCTGTATTGAAAATCGTGTTGTTGTTTTTTTCTTCAGCCCTTTCCAAATAACTAATAAATGTCCAGTTACTATGGAATGCATCACTTAAACATATAAAACACATATAGAGGATGTATAGAATATAGAATCTGAGAGCTACTTATACTCTTTGCCAGATCTTCTAGAATTCCTAAGTCCTATAATTTTCAAGGAATCTTTTAGAAAAATGTTTTGGAAACTAGTGTCAGGTCATTTTTTTTCTTGTGTTGTTTTTTAACTGCTATGCCATTCACCATGCGAACCATTTTATGAAGATTCATAAAAATTAATGGGCATAAACATAAATGAATGTTGCAAAAAACTCACACTCCAAACTAAACAAAATGGACTGGATCCAGACGAAGAGTGCAAGTCTTCACAGAAATTCCATTGAGTAAAACAGATAATTTTAACTGCACCTAGCTTCCATTCAAACCAATGGTCATAACTTGTCCCATTGTTAACAATGAGTACTAACTGCAAAGAATCTGTGCTATAGTCTTATATGGGGTTTCTCGTGGCAGAGGGTTCACTATTCCCCCATCCCCACTGATTTGTTCTAACTAAAGCAGGATGATGATGGGGCAGGTTTCCCTTCTCCCTGCAAAAAAAATCAGACAGAAATGCCAACTGATACAGTAGAGTCTCGCTTATCCAAGGTTCTGTATTATCCAAGGCAGTTTGCCTTTCAGTAGTCAATGTTTTTGTAGTCAATTTTTCAATAAATTGCTACATTTTGGTGCTAAATTCATAAAAACAGTAATTATTACATAACGTTATCATGTACTGAACTGCTTTTTCTATCCATTTGTTGTAAAGCATGACATTTTGGTGCTTAATTTGTAAAATCATAACGTAATTTGATGTTTAATAGGCTTTTCCTTAATCCCTCCTTATTATCCAACATTTTCACTTAACCAATGTTCTGCCAGCCCGTTTATGTTGGATAAGTGAGACTCTATTGTTGAAAGGAACTGCTTCAGCTGTAGGCTAGCATGGTCCAGTGCACATTTTCAATAACAATCCAGAGGAAACCTCTGGATCCAAAATTATCCCTTTGATTTCTCAAGAATGTATTGGGAAACTCTAGGCAGAGTTGGCAGAGCAATCATTCCATTACATCTAATGACCTGCTCAGCATGACTTTGGAAGAGGGAGAAACTGCTCTGCCCATTCTGAAAACCCAGAATCTTTCTAATTGGCACAAGAACACTTCAATCAAAGTGCTGCATGTACAATACATATGCGCATGCACACACACACATTATTTACTTTTTTACTTTGTTGTATTTCTAATACACTAAAAATGCAATCAAACACACACTCACTGCAACCATAACCAGACGCTAACATGCATTTCCCTATACAAATGTGTTTTCAGTACCACCTAGTATTTCTGAACTGACCTTATCAGTAGCAATACAGGCCCCATTAAGTTCAATGGGACTCTCCTTCCATAGCAAAGACACTTAAGGTTATAGCCCACATTTGCTTAAAATGAGTTTAGTTTTAGCATTCTAGTGATAATGTTTTATACATAATAACTATCTAAGAAAAACTGCAGTTATGTAAGTGCACTGATTAAATCTATAACTAAACCATCTAGTGTGTATATATCTATATCTATATTTAAGGACAGTTAAGATGAATGCCATAATGTACGTAAGCCTTTAAAAGAGTAATCAGTTTCAGTGCCTCTACCTCAATTTTATTCCAGTATTTCTAAATGAACTGATATCATTCCAGGTGCAGCTGTAATTTAAAATTTTCTCCATTAAACAGTCATACCTTTGCAGTGATCTGTGTCCTAAATTATTTTCAGTTCACAAAAACAAACCTTTTATTCTGTAATTTGATTCAGAAAAGATATGAAGACATATTATAGACTTCTTCCTTAACCAAAAACTACCCTGCCCCAATATTATCCTAGTAAACAATAACACTTCGCTTCACAATTGTTAAAAAAAGTAACTCCAATACGCCAGTGCATAATGTAGAAAAGCATTTTTCTTAATATGAGAAGACAAGACAACAAAAGGTCTAACCATTAGATTACACCCAATTAAACAGAAAGGTTTGGATTTGAACTGTTTTGCACTTTGATCCTAAACAAAGCAATAAGCCTAAAACTATGAACTTGTAAGAAAGTCTCATTCAATGAAATGAGATAACCTTCAAGCAAAAATACTTATGACTGAGATGTAAACTGGTTTAAATGTCAATACTTTAGCTTAATCAAATTGTGTGAAGATTCAAATCATCTATCACGCTTGAGCTACAAAACCAACTAGTCTTTCAATCTAGTCAACCTAGCACATTACAACCAGTTATGAAATATACACCGTCCCAATCATATAAGCAGAGCAAAGTTTGTACATTCCTCATTTACTTCAAAGTAAGTGTCATTTCCAACTGAGACAAAATTTAAATTATAGATAAGTCTGATTAATATTGAGCATATTGCCAGAATAATAAAACAGTAGATACACTTCACTGTGGTCAGTAGTATGCATTTATACAGATTGCTGCCTTAGTTATGTCCCTGCTTTTGCTGCCACAAACATCTGCAGGTAATGCCAGAGTCGCTGCACCTTCCTTGGCTAAAACTGTGTCTTCCCAACAAATCTGAAATATGCCCCACTGAAATCAATAGGAATTACTTCCAGTACATCTGAGATACCTTCCCACATAATTAAAGACATCAGTAATGTCTTTAAGATCAGAAGCAAATCACTTCTGAGATTCCGACACCTACAACCATGAAGTATTTCAATAAGGGTTTTGAACCATATACTGACAGATTGTTTGTGCAACACATGGTTATTTACGATGTTACCTGTGGGGGAAAGTGAACATATCCTACACCAGAATCTGCACTCCAGGACACCAATTTAATCTTTTTTTTAACAGAAGTATTTAAGGGTGAAACCATAATTACCACTGCTCTTCGTAAGTGACTTCCACTAAAATTAATGAGCTTTATTTCAAAGTAAATACATTAAGGAAAGCAGTCTACACTGAGGCAGTCCCACAGGTAGTCTATAAATAAAGGAAACAACTACTCCATAACCCAGTTAAATTACAGTACAGTACTTAATTCAAATTAATCTGGGAGAAAGGCAGACTATAACTTAAATAAAGAAATGCAATGAATAAAATAAGCTTCCTCCAATAAACACTGCAGCTCAATAAAAAATAACACAGGTTAATAATTGTATGTGTTATAATTTTGGAGTGTTTTGATAAATCCTATCTCATCCTAAAAAAAAACCCCTCCTCCTTCACTCAAAGAGCAACAGAATGGGATATCATCCCATAACTGGCAAATAACAATATTTTGCTTAATGCATTTTCATTAGCTATTTTGTTGCAAATGACTCCAGTATGGTGTGTCAGAAGGGATACAAGCAGGGTTTTCTTTTGTATACACAGATCCTCAATAGATAAGGCTTACTATTCCAAGATTTATAGCTGTTTCAATAAACTTCAACATTTTTAAAATATTCATATTAGATACTAGATAAATATTTAATTGTTTTGTTTTGCATGGTAGTCTTATTCCAGTGTATCTATGTATGTTTCAATATATCTAACTTTAATCCTCATTTTCCTGTCTTCCAAAATTCATGAAATATTTTTCCTAAAGTAAATTTGCAAAAGATTGCTATCTATTGCAATTCTAAAATTATAGCTTTTGCAACAACTTCAGGGATAAGAACTTCATCTTGTATAAGTATACTACCAAGATTGTACAACAACTATTTCCTATTATGGTCTTTATAACTCATAACCAATTAAGTATAGCAATTGAACATTTACCTTTAGCTATCTCCTTTATAACAAGGACTCATATTTTTAACCTTATGAGCAAAACTATTTTATACTAACATATTGTAATTTTATTAGATTCCATACATTCTTCACAGATTTGAGTTATCCAACACAGAACAGAAGAAGCAGCAAAATACTTTTCACGTAATATCTGAATGTTTTATCAAAACCCTTGGAACATTAATCAAACCACTATTCCCACATTGCTACAATTTATCTCGCCAACTGAAGTAAGTAGAGAAACAGAATTCATTTTCTTCAAAGAATTTTGAATCCAGAAAGGAAAAAGAACAAAGATGTGTCATGAATTACTTTTACAAACTGACCCCAAACTCCTGCAAGAGGAAATGCCCAGCACCTCTAAGTAAGCGAGGGTGGTGACACCTCTGGCTGACATCCAATTAACACTTCCACATTGTGGGACTTACTTCAGGACTGCAATATTATATTACCTTTTTGGCAATTTCTGCAAGGTAAAAAGATGTCTGAAACTAAAATATCTCCTTGCTCTCATCAACTGTGTGTGTCATTTTACTATTTCCTAGAAAGGCTCTACTGCGCTTTCTCTTCTTCAGGTCAGCAAATGCACAGCAAATGGAGGATAGCTATTCTAGGAATTTCCCCCTAAACCTCAATTACCTTCTTCCTCACTAAGTGTCACTATCTGTGACACTATTCCAACCTGTGAGACTTCCTGTCAAACCTGATGCCACAAGCCCATTGTTTCCTGTGGAAAAGGTACCCAATGAAAGTACTGAACAGCTTCCTTCAAAGCAAAGCATGCCATGCAGTGTTTAAGTCTAATTAAGTCTGATCAAATCATAGAATTGAAAGAGACCACAAGGCAAACATTACTCAGAAACAGAACCTACATTAATGAGCAAGTTTAATTTAACATGGGCATTTAATTTACCTTTCTTTCTTTTATCCATACCAAATGAATTGTTTTTGTTTCATTTTTTATATCTGGGCAACCCCTCAAATACCTGGGCAAAGGACAGGTAGCATTTTATTTTCCCTTTTCTCTGTCTTCCCTTTCCCACTCCATAAACAAAGCCTATCTTGCCTTAGAGCCATTTCCCCACTCCTTCTCAAAAGCTCTGGAAATTAAACTTTCACAACTTTCTTTGCCTTGAATTTCAAGAAGTAAAATTCAGGAGAAGGCTCCCCCATAAAAAAAGCTAGGAAGCAGGCCTGGGGAGTTGCAGATAGGTCTGCTTCCATTATTTATTCATCTATTGTTTTAGGCTAACGTTCTCTATTGTTATGGTTCAAGGTTAACCCTCTCTGGCAAGGCAATCAAAAGGGCCTGTGAAGGAGGTGGAAAAGGGTGTCTGGAGACTAAACAAGCAGCAGCAAACACATACACACTAAAAAGTACATAAATGCAGTGATCCAGAAATGCAGTACTGTGTCCTGGAGGCATCCACATTGTAGAAATAAGGCAGTTTGACACCATATTAACCACCATGACTCAGTGCTATGGAATAATGGGAGTTGTGGTTTTAAATGTCCTTAGGCATGGGTTGCTGTGAGTTTTTCAGGCTGTATGGCTAATTGGCTATGTTCCAGAAGCATTCTCTCCAGAATGCTTCTGGAACATGGCCATACAGCCCAAAAAACTCACAGCAACTCTGAATGTCTTCTACAACACATTGTCCTTAGCCATCCCTGCCAAAGAGTGCTGCTGCCTCACGAAACTAGAAACCCCAGGATTGTGTAGCACTGGGCCAGTGCAATTCACGTTGTGTCAAATTGCATTAATTCTACTCAGTGATTCCCAAACTTCAGTCTCCAGGTACCTTTGACTCCAATTCCCGTAAGCCTCAGTTGCCTTGGCCAATTATTAGAGATTCTGGAACTGAAGTCCAAAACACCCAGAAGACCAAAGTTTGTGAAACAGATGTGCCTCTGTCCAGAAAAGATGAAAAGCAAAACACCCTCCTCTTCCTCCAAGTACTCATGCAGTTTGTTGGAGGGTCAACAGGAGGTCCAGAAATGGCTGAATAGGACCAAAGTTCAGTGACAGGCCCTTTAATTTCTTGGGACCCTTCCACACAGTTATCTGAGTCCACACTGCCATATATTCCAGTTCAAAGCAGATAATGTGGGATTTTATTCAGCTGTTTAGAAGGGACTTCAGTCTCTCTTTTTCTAGCCCTCCCTTTCCCCTCCTTCCTGCTTCATGGAGCCTCCACATGGAAAAGGTCCAACTGGATGCTCTCCAAAGGCAAGCCAGCCCTTCCTCCAAGTCCATATGCAATTTGGGGATGGGGGAGTCAATAGGAGATCCAAAGGCCTTCCAGATAGCCATAAAACCCAGAATATCAAGGCAGAAAATCCCACAATATCTGCTTTGAACTGGGTTATCTGAGCCCACACTGCCATATATCCCACTTCAAAGCAGATAATGTGGGATTTTATTCAGCTATGTGAATAAAGCTGGCTGAATGCGGCTCAATGTCACCTATAGGGCCATTTCTTTCTCTTTTTCTCCCTCCCTTCCAATCTATCTCTCTCCTCTTCCCTTCCCCCCTTTCCCCACCCTCTTACTCCTTGATATGAAGAAGACCCCACTGGATGCTCTGCAAGGGCCCTTCCACATAGCCTTATATCCCAGAGTATCAAGAAAGGGAATCTTACAATATCTGCTTTGAAGTGGGTTATATGAGTCCACACTCAGATAATGTGGGATTCTTTGGTCCACACAGCCCTATATCCCAGAATATCAAAATATCAAGATAATGCCTTCATATTCTGGGATGTAGGGCTGTGTAGAAGGGCCCCCAAAGGACGCAGGCCTGAGAGAAAGAGGGGCCATCCCACTACTACTACTACTACTCGGCAGGAAAGTGCAGTGCGCGCGCAAAACAACAACAACAACAACAACAAAAGCAGCCGCCACCCCAAACGTCACCCCGAACTTTGTTCTGCTTGGAAACAAAAGTCACCCTCTCTGCACGCGGAGGGGCATGGAAAATACACAAATCACTTCGCCCTCAATGCATTTTCTGGGAAGAGGAGGGGGGGGTCGAATCCAGAACACTATGCCTTTGGAATTATCCCACTCCTGCCCCCTTCTGTCCCTTTAAAAACCCAACGTGCCCAAGTTGCGTCCTCGCCTTGAAAACAAAAGCTCCGAGAGCAACCGAGAGAGAAACACATGCCTCTGTTCCCCTTTAAAGGGAAGGAAAAGTGCTGGGAAAGATGGGGAGAAGGGGGGGGGGGCGTTGTCTGAGGAGAGCGTTTGCCACCTGCCAAGAGCAAGCCGTGACACATGTCACTGCGGGGAGGGGGGGGTGGAGAGGCGGGCATCTCCCTCTCCTTTGCAAACTTTCTCGCCGTGGAGGGGGAAGGGAGCCGAAGCCCGGACTTCAGGGGGTGGGAAGAGGAAGGAGGTAAGGAGGGGGGCTTCTGAGGAAAGAAGGGGGAAAGGGATGGGGGGGGGACTTACCCCGGCGAGCGCGCGCTGTCTGGAGTCCCGAGGAGATGACAAGAAATGAGAGAGAGAAAGAGCGAGCAAGGGAGGCAGGCGGAGGGTTCTCCTTGGCGCGAGAAAAGTGTTTGGCTGCAAGAGGAGGAGGAGGAGGAAGCGGCAGAAAGAGTGGGAGGGGAAAACAACAAACGCCCCAAAGAGAGAGAGAGAGCGGAGTGGGATGGCTCTTCTTCCTTCTGCCCCTCCGCGGCCTGGCGAGGAGCCGGGCAAAGGAGCCACCAAAGCAGGAGAGGCAGCTGCTCTGCCTTCTCGCCTCGGCTTCTCCTCCTCCTCCTCCTCCTCCCTCTGGGCGTGTGGCTGCTTCTTGAATGGAGCCTGCAGCTGCCTCCCTCCCTCTTTCTCTGTCTCGTGTGTGTGAATTTACAATAAAGTATAGCACGCCGTTGAAAGACACAAATACACACACACACACACTTCTGGGGAACGGCCAAGTTGCCTCGCCGCCTGGCAAGGAGGGAAGAATGGCGCCTCGCGCGTCCCCCTCAAAGTGCAAAGCCGGACCTCAAAGCGCCCACTCCCTCTTCTCTGCCTGAGAGGAGGCGCGGAATTGGCGGGGGGGGGGGGGGTGAATTCGGAGTCGCGCCCGGCTCCTTGACGTCAGGTCCACCTGCTGGGGAAACAAACCCGGCGCGGAGTTGTTTGCTTCTTTCTCCTCCTCCTCCTCCTCCTCCTTTCTCTCCCGCCCTGCTCCTCTCGCAACTACTTTGGCGAAAGGAGAGGAGAACACAAAAGCCTCGTGTTAAAATCGTACCTCGGGCCCCGCCGGTTTCAATACAGGGGCTTTGTTTTCTCCCTTCGCCCAAATAACTGGCGCAACTTACTTCCGACAGGGTTAAGCCTTCTAGGAAAAGGAAAGGAAGGGGAGGAAATGGAGGGTGGGCCGCGCTTTTCGGGCTTGGGCTCAAGCGCGCGCTTTGACCGACTGAGGGCCCCTTCTACACAGCTGAAGAAAATCCCACGTTTAACTGCTTTGAACTAGGATATATGGCAGTGTGGACTTAGGCCCCTTCCACACAGCTGAATAAAATCCTACATTGTCTGCTTTGAACTGGAATATATGGCAGTGTGGACTTAGGCCCCTTCCACACAGCTGAAAAAAATCCCACATTATCTACTTTAGATTGGAATATATGGCCGTGTCGACCTAGGCCCCTTCCACACCGCTGAATAAAATCCTACATTATCTGCTTTGAACTGGAATATATGACAGTATGGACCTAGGCCCCTTCCACACAGCTGAAAAAAATCCTACATTATCTGCTTTGAACTGGGTTATATGGCAGTGTGGACCTAGGCCCCTTCCACACAGCTGAATAAAATCCTACATTATCTGCTTTGAACTGGAATATATGGTCGTGTGGACTCAGTGGACTCAGAATATCAAGGCAGAAAATTCCACATTATCTGAATGTGGACTCAGATAACCCAGTTCAAAGTAGATATTGGGAGCTTTTCTTGATATTGAAAGCCTTTCCACACAGCCATATAACCCAGAATATCAAGGTAGAGTAGAATAACTCAAAATGCCTGCTTTGAACTGGAATATCTGAGGCCCCTTCCACACAGCTGAATAAAATCCCAAATTTTCTGCTTTGAACTGGGATATATGGCAGTGTGGACTCACATACAGATATTGTAGGATTTACTTGATATTGAAAGCCCTTCCACCCAGCCATATAACCCAGAATATCAAGGCAGAAAATCCCACAATATCTGCTTTGAACTGGGATATATGGCAGTGTGGACTCACATACAGATATTGTAGGATTTACTTGATATTGAAAGCCCTTCCACCCAGCCATATAACCCAGAATATCAAGGCAGAAAATCCCACAATATCTGCTTTGAACTGGGATATATGGCAGTGTGGACTCACATACAGATATTGTAGGATTTACTTGATATTGAAAGCCCTTCCACCCAGCCATATAACCCAGAATATCAAGGCAGAAAATCCCACAATATCTGCTTTGAACTGGAATATATGGCAGTGTGGACTCATATACCCCAACGCAGATATTGTAGGATTTACTTGATATTGAAAGCCCTTCCACACAGCCATATAACCCAGAATATCAAGGCAGAATAGAATAACCCACAATATCTTTGTGGGAATATCTGAGGCCCCTTCCACACAGATGAATAAAACCCCACATTATCTGCTTTGAATAGGGATGTATGGCAGTGTGGACTCAGATATCCCAGGGCCCTTCCACACAGCCCTATATCCCAGAATATTAAGGCAGAAAATCCCACATTATCTGAGTGTGGACTCAGATAACCCAGTTCAAAGCAGATATTGTGGGATTTTCTGCCTTGATATTCTGGGTGGAAGGGCCCTCACACTGCCAGTGTGGAATTTATACAGCTGTGTGGAAGGGGGAATATCAAGGCAAAAAAATCTCACAATATCTGCTTTGAATTGGGATATGAGTCCACACTGCCATATATTCCAGTTCAAATCAGATAATGTGGGATTTTATTCAGCTGTGGAAGGGGGCCAGGGTTCCTGCGCGCGCCTTGCCTTCCTCTGACTCTTTTCACTTCACTCTGGGCGCGTTTATACTGTCCAAGGGATGCAGTTTGGGATCGCTTGAACTGCCCTGCCTCTATGTTATGCAATACCTGGGGCTTGTGGTTCATTAGTGAGACGTCCCCACTCTTTGTGGCAGAGAAGACCCTGAAAAAGTAACACACAAGCACACCCAATTCCATAGCAATGAGCCGCGACAGTTTCGAGCGGTGCCAAACAACATTCATTTTTCAGTGTAGACGCGGCTAATCTACAACTCGAGCGCCCCACTTTGGGCTTCTATCCAAGGCATCTCTTGGGGAGGGAGACCTAAAGCAGCGGGGAAATATGGAGTGGGAAGGTGCACACGTGGTGAAACGAAACACAAGCCCAGTTGGAAAGAAAAGCCTTACGCGCGCAGACGGGTCTGCAACTTTTTTTTGGGGGGGGGGGGGGGGGGCTTATGGTGTGAGAGAACAGAGGACGCCCGGATGTTTGATGTTTGATCATCCTTGTGGGAGGCTTCTCATGTTCCTGCATGGAACTGGAGCTGACAGAGGGAGCTCATCTGCGCTCTCCCAGGATTCCAACCAGAACCTTCGGATCAGCAACCAACCTTCATGTCAGCAGTCCTGCTGGCACAAGGGTTTAACCCATTGCGCCACCGGGGGGCTCCTGCTGCTGCTGAATCACGGCTGAAAAAGCCGCCTGAAGTTGGTCCCACTCGTGCTGTTGCCATTATCAATGAGTTTTCTGGGCCTTCCTCTGAGGCTGAGAGAGTGTGACTTGCCCCAGGTGACATCCTCAAGCAGGAGAGCCAACCTTGCTCTCAGACATGGAACGAAACATCTCCATCTTCGACTCTGAGAGAAAAACCCTGGGGTTTCCTGGGGACTCTTCATTCATTCCTGTTTTGTGACGCACACTGCACATGCTCAAGAGACCTGAAACAGTCCGCAGGGGTTCCAAGATTTAGGCCCCTCCCACACAGATGCATAAAATCCACACTGAACTGGATAATATGGCAGTGTGGACGCAGTGTCCCCACACAACCCTATATCCCAGAATACTGCTTTGAACTGGGTTATCTGAGTCCACACTGCCATATATCCCAGTTCAAAGCAGAAAATGTGGGATTTTATACAGCTGTGTGGGGACCCTTCCACACAGCCCTATATCCCAGAATATCAAGCCAGAAAATCCCACATTATCTGAGTGTGGACTCAGATAACCCAGTTCAAAGCCGATATTGTGGGATTTTCTGCCTTGATATTCTGGGTTATAGGGCTGTGTGGAAGGACTCTCAGATAACCCAGTTCAAAAGGGATGTTGTGGGGTATCTCCCTTGATAAACTCGCCTCACTCTTCTTTGGACTTGGCAGCTGCCTCTCTCCTCGAGTTTCAGGCGGGAAAAAGAGGGTCAAATTTAAGCCCAGCTTCGGATCCCCTTTTGCCACAGTTGGGGGGAGGGGGAGGGGGAGGGGAGTATGTTCTTAGCTTGAAAGGATCTAATGATTTTATCCGGAACCGACATAATCTTGGGGGGCACCTCAAACTACTTGAACTTTTTTTAAAACGCACTGTAAGGAATAACCTCTGGAGTCCGGAGGAAGTTTTGAAAGCGACGGGAGGGAGATTTGCAACTTCTTTCCTCCAAAACTTCCACTACCTTCTCCGGGATCTCCATTCGCACAGGCAGCCCCTCGTCCCAAAAGGAAAGCCAGGCGGCCCAAAGCAAACCTTTCCTTGAATGCCCCGGTTTAAAACCTTCATGTACCAGCCACCCGGGGAAAGAATAGAACCCCAATCGCTCTGACTCGGGTGGCCATGACTAAAAGGCGCGAAATTAGACCCCGGTGTCCAGTTGCTAATCTTTCTAGAGCCTTTTCTTGGTGGGTGGGTCACTTTGCCACAAATCTCGCCACATGCCTCTTGTCAAAAAAATTGGCAGCGATGCCGAGTTTAGCTGTGTTTAGGAACTTTATTTACAGTAATTCCAAAAAAGTTCTTTTAAGAGTAAGCGACGGTCTAAATAACAGAATCGAAAGCAAACATTGGGTTTGGCTGTACAGGTTCTTTAAAAATGTGTTGTTGAAGGCTTTCATGGCCGGAATCACTGGGTTGCTGTGAGTTTTCCGGGATGTATGGCCATGTTCCAGAAGCATTCTTTCCTGACGTTTCGCCTGCATCTATAGCAGGTATCCTCCGAGGTAATGAGGTATGTTGAAAACTAGTCAAGTGGGGTTTATATATCTGTGGAATGTTCAGGGTGGGAGAAAGAACTCTTGTCTGTTTGTGGCAGATGTGAATATTGCAATTGACCACCTTGATTAGCACTGAATAGCCTTTCAGTTTCAAAATCTGGCTGATTCCTGCTTGGGGAATCTTTTGCTGGGAGGTGTTAACTGGCCTCGATTGTTTCATGTCTGAAATTCCTCTATTTTCAGAGTGTTGTTCTTTATTTACTGTCCTGACTTTAGAGATTTTTAAATCAGGGCCAGCTAACACCTCCCAACACAGGATTCCCCCAGGCAGGAATCAGGCAGGCTTTGTAACTGCAAGGCTTTTCAATGCTAATCAAAGTTATTAATTGCCACATTTGCACGTGCCTCCAACAGACAAGAGTTCTTTCTCCCACCCTGGACCTCACTTGCTTAGTTTCCAACAAACCTCGCAACCCTTGAGGATGCCTGCCATAGATGCAAGCGAAACGCCAGGAAAGAATGTTTCTGGAACATGGTCATACAGCCCGGAAAACCCACAGCAACCAAGGGCCCTTCCACACAGCCCTATGTTCCAGAATATCAAGGCAGAAAATCCCACATTATCTGAATGTGAATTTAAACAACCCAGTTCAAAGCAGATATTATGGGATTTTCTGCCTTGATATTCTGGGATATAGGGCTGTGTGGAAGCGCCCGAAGTTCTTTAGAAAGTGGGATGGAAATGAAATAATAATAATAATAATAATAATAATAATAATAATAATAATAATAATATACAGTTCTCTTGCCTAGTTTCCAACAGACATCACAACCTCTAAGGATGCCTGCCATAGATGCAGGCGAAACGTCAGGAAAGAATGCTTCTGGAACATGGCCATACAACTCGGAAAACTCACAACAACCAAAGCCTTCTGTGAAAAGAGAGGCAAGAAAAACTGGAACTGGGACTCTATAACTTTCTGGGGAACTGAACGATGTCCAGATTGTTTCATTTCAGAAGCAAAGGGTGTAAAAGCGTTTGATTTTGCCCCCCCCCCCCCCAACCATAGTAAAGTTTCTGCTATCATGTTAGGTAAAGATTTAAAGTCAAAACAACAAAATCGCGGCGTCCTGGGAAACTTTCAAATGGATTTCGCTGAGAGTCGGGGAGGCATTCCTGTGACGCCTGGCACAGGACACTTGCTTTCGGGAAGGAAGGCGCAGAGAGTTGGATCCGCCACGCATTGGCTCCCTTCGCTTGTCTCTTATCTCTCTCTATGTAAATCTGGAGAGGTCTGGGCAGCAGCAGCAGCAGATCGGATCCGAGCCCCCGCCTCCCTATATGCTCCTGAATGGGAGAACAGGCAAGGCACGCGGGAGGCGCCAGGTTTTGGTGGCAGCCCTGAGCTTTCTCTGTGTGTGTGTGTGTGTGTGTCTCCCCTCTGGAGTCCTAACTCTCCTCCAATGGGCTTTGGGCAAGTTCGTGAGGTGAAAGTTCAGCCCGAGGGCGGCTATTATCGTGGACTGCCTCAGGCGCCCAGGGCTTGGAGATGGCGAAGGGCGGGGAGAAGGCAAACATCTCCATTGGCTTCTCCAAACTCCCTTTTTGATTTTTTTTTTAAATTTTAATCTTACCTCCTCCTGCTCACAAACCCCCGAAGGTTGATCTTGCCCCGATTCTTGAAAGTCAGCCCCAATAATTTCAACCACTTATATCTGTGGGGATTTTTTAAAGGTTTCCTTAAGTTTAGGAAACATTAAATTTGGTGGATCGCTTTTAGGCATCACACACAGAGAGTCTAGCGACAAACTTAAGTTAAAAAAGAATGAAAAAGATGTTTACTCACAGCTTGTGCGGAATCGCACACAGATTCGGCTTCATAGGGGGAAAGAAGGAAAAAATAGAGTTCTACATAGGATGAGAAAGGCTCCCCATGTGCCTAATGGGAGAAGGAAAAGCCAGGAAACAAAGGAGTGTATAGGTGACTCAGGAAAAGAGGGCTGTGAACAAACAAGCAGGAGGTGTTGTTGTGTGTTTTCCGGGCTGTATGGCCATCTATATACCCCACAACCTCTGAGGATGCCTGCCATAGAAGTGGACGAAACGTCAGGAGAGCATACTTCTGGAACATGGCCATACAGCCCGGAAAACACACAACAACTCTGTGATTCCGGCTATGAAAGCCTTCCACAACACATTATACAGGAAGTGTTTTTACAAACTCCTATAGGCTATCTATAACTATCAGCAAACGTTGCTCACTTAGAACTTGCAGTCTTTTCCCAGTTCCTAAATATATTTTACTTTCACCAAAGAAGTGTATGGGTTGCTGTGAGTTTTCCGGACTACAAGGCCATGTTCCAGAAGTATTCTTTCCTGACGTTTCGCCCACATCTATGGCAGGCATCCTCTGAGGTTATGAGGTATATTGGAAACTAATCAAGTGGGGTTTATATATCTGTGGAAGGTTCAGGGTGGGAGAAGGAACTCTGGTCTGTTTGAGGCAGGTGTGAATGTTTCAACTGGCCAGCTTGATTAGCACTTAACAGCCTTGCAGTTTCAAAGCCTGGCTGCTTCCTGCCTGGAGGAATCCTTTGTTGGGCGGTGTTAGCTGGCCCTGCTTGTTTATTGTCTGGAAATCCCCTGAGTGATTGTTCTTTATTTACTGTTTTGATTTTAGAGTTTTTATTACTGGTAGCCAGCTTTTGTTCATTGTCATTGTTTCCTCCTTTCTGTCGAAATTTTCCACATGCTTGTGGATTTCAATGGTTTCTCTGTGGTGGTTGTTAGACTGCTCCAGCATTTCCACGTTCTCAAATAATACGTAGTGTCCTGGAGAAAACAGAAAACACCCAGAAAACAGAGGTATTCCAGACATGAAACAATCAGGACCAGCTAATACTTCCCAAAAAAGGATTCCCCCAAGCAGTAAGCAGCCAGAACTTGACGCTGCTAATCAAGGTGGTCAATTGAAACATTTACACTTGTCTCAAACAGACAAGAGTTCTTTCTCCCACCCTGAACATTCCACAGATATATAAACCCCACTTACTAGTTTCCAACATACCTCATAACCTCTGAGGATGCCTGCCACAGATGCAGGTGAAACGTCAGGAAAGAATGCTTCTGGAATTGGCTATAAAGCCCGGAAAACTCACAGCAACCCAGTGATTCCGGCTATGAAAGACTTGGACAACACATTAAACAGCAAGTGCTTTGGCAAACTCCTATATATAACCATCCACAAACGTTGCTCACTTAGAACTTGCAGTCTCTCCCCAGTTCCTAAATATATTTTACTTTCATCAAAGTGAAAAGGTGTTTCTTTTCGCGCAAAAAAATGTTAAGAGTTTGCGATTGGTTCTTTTCAAAAAAGATTCCCTTGCTTCTTTTAAAGGGCTGACTTGGGATTTAGGATAAAAGGGTTGCCTCGGTGGCGAGGAAACAAAGTTTCCCTCTTCGGTATGGGCTCCAGGGAAATCTCTAAGGAGAAGGGAGAACGAAAACTCGGGCTCTGAGCAGAGCCGAGGCGCCTCCAGGCCACTCCGGCGACCCTGCCAACGAAAGAATTCAAGGCAGCCTCTCGCCACCGAGGCCGGGAGAAGGAAGGCGGCCAGGCAGCCAGGGGCTTTCCCTCTCTCCCCCCCCCCCTTCCCCCAAAGCCACACTTTTTCCAACAAGAGAAGCCCAGCCTCAAGGAGTCCCCCGTTGCCTCTCGCCACAGAAGAGCTGAATCGTTCAGCCGACAAGGAAACTAACAGGCGCTGTAGCCGGTCAAGTTCGTTTAGGGCTGGAGATTGGGTTGTTTTGCTGACAAAAGGCTGCGGATACAAGCAGAGTGGGCTCTTCACTCAATCCCATTTGAGGGGGGTGGGGGCAAAAACAAAAGGAATAGGGGAGAAGACCTTAAAGCCAACCTGCCTGTCTCCATTTCAAACCCAGATCTCTCTATTTGGAGTTCTACTCTGAAATTTCGACTGCCTTTTGTTTCAAAGGCGGTGTAAATTAAAAAGCTCTCTCTCCCTCTTTAGTCTGAGATCGCCTTGAGTTCAAGAAAGACCCACACCTTTGAAAGGTCTCTCCCCATCTCTTTCTGATATTGAATGAAGCTACCGATCCTGTCCTCAGCCCATTTCCACGAGAGTAAGTTTCTCGGGAAATCTTGCAACTTTTCCTCGAGTTTGCTGCTTTTAAAAAATCTCTTTTGCACTGAGTGTTAGGGCTCAGTCTTGACAACGTGTACTTCGAGATAAATCTGTTTTTTTCTCTCTGCAATTTGTGTTGTTAAAACATACATTAAGGATTAGTAACTTTTCCTCCCTTAAAAGGCAACCTGGGCTGTCTCTTTCTCCCTTTGCTTTGCTGCTTGTTTGGGGCTTGGGATTCCAGTCCTTCCGAATTGTATTATATTTCTCGCTTCAAACGAGACACTTTTCAAAGGTCTTCTTTTTAATTAATTGAATGTATTTCTTCTCCTTGCGGCTGGCAGTACTGGGCGTAGATCAGATTGCCGTTTCCCATTATGGTTGTTTGCAAAGGGAAAGAAGAAAACAATAAACAGCCTGTTGTCGAAGGCTTTCATGGCCGGGATCACAGGGTTGTTGTATGTCTTTCGGGCTGTGTGGCCATGTTCCAGAAGCATTCTCTCCTGACGTTTCGCCCACATCTATGGCAGGCATCCTCAGAGGTTGTCTCTGAGGATGCCTGCCATAGATGTGGGCGAAACGTCAGGAGAGAATGCTTCTGGAACATGGCCACACAGCCCGAAAGACATACAACAACCCAATAAACAGCCTGTTCTTCGAAAGGAGATTATTTCCTCCACATACACACACTTGTTTTCTACCCCCCCCCCCTTCCTTCCCTTCATTGTTAACAGACAGTTCGAGAAGAGAAGAACAAGGATGGGTTTGAAAAAGTGAAATCCAATCTTTCGAGCAACAGCAAAGGAGTGACCCTATCGGTGGAGTTACACCACCATCTGTCGTTAAGCTTCGGGACTACAAAACTCGGGTCTCCTAGTAATAAATCTCAAGGAGACCTGGCAACTAAGTCCCCATCTTGTGTTTCTAGCAATCAGGCTCAGTTTCAGGCGCCACTCTCCAGCAGTGTGGACACAACAGCCGCCTGGCACTGTTTCGCTTGGCGCAGGACCCAAGCTGCTCCTCCTTTTCACGGCTGGATTTTGGACAATCTCTTTCCTCAGCTAATAAACACCTTCCAGTTTCAACACTGCCTAGGAGCTAAACTAGTTGGTCATGTAGTATTAAACCACCTGGTCTCTGGATTGCTCCAAGAGGAGACTGTGAAGGGACAAAAAATGCACCAATGGTCTGGTCCCTAGGTCCTGTTGAGCTCACCTAGATTTCTGACTGCTGCTGGAAAAGTTGTCCAACCTGTCATTAAAAGGTCAGCCAGTCTGGAAGTAAAAACACCAGCTCTTTAATTCAAGTAGCACGTTTGGAGAGAGGCATATTCTGGGCTGTGTGTTTCATACAGTTTTGTTTCATGTCACTAGAATTTAAAAGCATACCCACAGACTTTCATAGACCAAGTCTACTTCTTCAGTTGTATCTTGTTCCCATCCTGTTACAAATGAAACCCTAGATCAAGGGTTCCCAACCTGTGATCCACGAACTACCAGTGGTACCCCCTATGAACCTACGCAATCTCTTGTTTGGGAGAGGCCCTCCTCACGCTCCCACCTCCATCACAAGCACGGCTTGTGGGGACAAGGGAGAGGGTCTTCTCTGTGGTGGCCCCTCGGCTCTGGGAGATTAAGCAAGCACCCACCCTGGCAGCCTTTTAAAAAAGTTTAAAAACTTGGCTTTTCCGGTGTGCTTTAGAAGAATGAATAACTAATTTCCATGTCAGGTCCCATCTCAGTGTCATTTGTTTTTCTGATGCACTTTATCTCATCCCTCAGTTGAGAATAACCTCATTCTTTATCCTACCCAAGTCTTTCGCTAAATGTAGCACTTTATCTACCTACCTCACACATGAGTTTTACAATTTTCACTCCTCACACTTTGGCACAGCTCGCTCTCATTTAATTCTTGTACTGTTTTTATACTCTCTTTTATTATGTTATTGTTACTATTTTATTGTTTTATTATGTTGTTATATAAGCATTTTTACTTGATGTTGTTGTGTATCTTGTATGTATTTTATTTTGTTTTATTGTAAATGCCTGGGCTTGGTCCCATGTTAGAAGGGTCATGGAGACGGGGTACAAAAATAAAGTTGTTGTTGTTGTTGTTATTACCCAAGATCTAAAATATGGTCCCTGGAGCGATAAGAAGCCTTCTGACTGCTGCTTCTCCTCCTCCCCCCCTCCCCCTGAGCCATTCCATGTGGCACCTGGAAGCGGGGGGGGGATTTTAGACCTGTTTCTGGGGTTATTTGGGGTGCTGATTCAGAAAATTGCATTGGATAGACCACATCAGCTCTAGATTAAGTATGGTTTTCTGTGGGCGAGCAGATGGCGACAACTGGATGGCATATGTTCTGTATCAGAAACTAGAGCTGATGTGGTCTATCAAATGAAATTTTCTGAATCGGTACCCCAAATAACCAAAACAAATCTAAAGCTGACCAAAAACTGATTTATAACCCTTTTGGTACTAATGTTGGAGAGTGGTCCCTAGTCAAAATGATCCCTGGTCAAAGTAGTTCCTGGTCAAGTGTTCCCTGGTCAATGTGGTCCCTGGTCAAAAAAAAGTTGGAAACCACTGCCCTAGATGAACAAGAAGGGCACACAGAAGCACCAATGGTTCTTAGGTTGCATCTGAGGAAGTACATTCAGGCAAGAAATCTTATGCTACCAACTTCATTCTCTCAGTAACTCTCTAAAATGCTACAAGATCTATTTGCATACTTGCATGTCACTATTATCTTTTGAACAAAATCTAGAAATGTCATCCTGAACTATTAGGCCAACTGCTTAGTATGGTCTGGACTAGAGGAAATCCATGGATGACTTAAGACAGAGTTTCTCAAACTGTGATCCTCTAGATGTTTTGGACTTCAGCTCCCACAATTCCTAACAGTTGGTAAGATGGCTGGGATTTCTGGGAGTTGTAGGCCAAAACACCTGGGGACTCACAGGGTGAGAACCACTGTTTTAGTTGATGCTGATAGCTGCGTTTAGGGTACTGTTGCTGACTATCATGACTATGCTACCTGGAAAAATGGTATTCAGTGTAACTTTCTCAGTTTTCTAAAATGATCTTCTCCTTGAATCTCCAAGTTTTTCCTCTCCATGAGTTTATGTGCTGTCCGATATCTATCTTCTCTTGGCAACTTACTGGAGTTAAACAAGTTACAAATTTGTTTTTTTAAATGTCAGGAGTGACTTGAGAAACTGCAACTCGCTTCTGGTGTGAAAGAATTGGCCGTGGGCAAGGTCATTGCTAAGGGACGCCTGGATGTTTTATGTTTTTACCATCCTTGTGGGAGGCTTCTTTCATGTCCCCGTATGGGGCTGGAGCTGATAGAGAGAGGTCATCCGCAATCTCCATGGGTTGGATTCGAAATGGCAACTTTCAGGTCAGCAACCCAACTTTCAAGTCATCAGTCCTACCGGCAAAAGGGTTTAACCCATTGCACCAACGGGGGCTCCTACAAATTGGTGATATTCCCATCGTGGACCAAAATGAACATGGCCACATTGATGGCAGTAGCCTGTGCATTAAAACATAGGACTTTCCCAATCAAATAGAAAGGAGGAATATTGACAACACAAAGGGCTTGCTCCTGAAATGTTCAAATCCCTTATTATTCCCAAAGGCACCATCTGTCCTTCTTCCCTACTCTTTGTTTTTGTCATTTTACACTTACATACACAAAACTGGTACAGAATGTTGTTTTTTTTTTGGAAACTCTTTCCTTTCCTATCCGTATTCAGTAGTCTTTCCCATCTGAAGCCATCCACAAATGTCTTAAGCATTTCTCTATAAATTTGTTCTCTAATATCGGAAATAATCTTATTTGAGTGAGAAAGTTAAACAACAAGTGTGAAACAATTCCATAAGTTGGAAATGACCTTGAGGCACACAACAACAACAACAACAACAACAAGCATCCTGCATATCCCTCTATCACCGGGATCTCGTATTCTAAATGCAGTCTAGAAGCCCATCTTCTATCAAAGGCAACCTTCCCTCAAAGGCAATTTGCCAACAAAGGGTGATATGAAAAATGTCATCAGATGGAGTTGCCTCTTTCTCTTTCTTTTGGGTGCTTCTTTTTTTCTTTTCCATCCTCTGTGGGTTGTCAAGGGCAAATGCTACATAAAATTAGGCCAGGGGCTACAGAAGGCTATATCAGGCCACACTGCACCAGTTTAAACTTTTAGTTCTGTTTTTTTTCCTGTTACAAATAAGCCATTCAGGAAACTGTACCTATTACTGCTTTTTTGGACAAGTCCCAGAATAGTTCCAATCTATTCACAACGAAGAGCAAATAGATATGGAACCATGCTTTCCATATCATGCCTGGCAGAAGTTAAGTTCCTTAACTAGTACAGAACTGAAAAAAATCATAGTTGTATCCCTGTTTTCTAATTCTAAAATGGGAATAATATAAACCCATCAAGTCAATAAAAGGCAAATAAAAGAAGTTTCACCAAGCAGATTTAAAGATCTCCAATGTGAGACTAACTCTGAAGGAAATCCTCCTAAATTCAATGAGGCTTACTCTCTGGTAACTGAACTAAGCATACTCACCCAAAAAAGCCAGCCCCATTAATATCATTGTGACTTATTTTCATCTAATCCTGCTTAAAGTAAATGGCATAAGTACCCTTCTGCTTCAAGAACGCTACTTTGAGATATCTGTAGACTTTATTATTTTGTAATTCACTACATATGAACTCACTCTAAATATGTTTACAGAGAAATTAGTCCCAAAGCACTTTGGCCATGTAATATATTCAAATTAGTTTATATTTTGTGTGGTTGCAACATTTCACTAAACTGTCTCACATCCATTTTTAATGGCAAACATTTAGTGCCGTACATATATATAAGCATACATTATTTGGTTTTCTTTTTCATATGATTTATCTTCTAAACAATATTTCTTGTACATTAAAACATATTTTTGAAGTATTCACCAATATGAAGGAGAGAGGAAAATTAAAAGAGGCATTACATTTTGTTAATTGAATGTATGTATCAATAAAAAAATCTAAAAAAGAGGCATTACATTTTTACATATTGTGATTTCAAAATAGGACACCCCCCTTCTTGCTAGAATAAGGGACTAAATGAAGTGAGGAGAGGTTTTCCTCAGACAGTTTCTAGTAGATAAAAAGGATAGAAGTACACGTTTGAGACTTTTAATTGCGGTACCATTAATAGTCAATTGGGGATTGTTTCAAATATTATCCAGGCAAAATTTTAAAATGTTAAGATTTGATGTAACTAAAATTAGTTTTTGTACGTCCTATCATTCTCAATGGAAGAGTAAAGCACATTCTTAAATCTCTCTTATTAAAATTGGTAGGATTTAAACAGATTTAATTTTGGCTAGAATGTACTCTAATTGTACCAGATTTTCCATACATATTACAGAAAGCAATTTCCTTCTCTAACCCAGCCCCTACTAGTTGGACTGGAAATACATGTTAAAATAGGATAATAGTTTTGTGAAACAATCATTTTTCATTCAGGTATGGCCTTGTTTGTTTTTTGGCAACTGCCAGAGGATGCATCTGCAATATAGAATTAATGCAATTTGACATCATTTTAATTGTTATGGCTCAATGCTATGGCATCCTGGGATTTGTAGTTTTGTCCTGCAACTGTACTCTTTGGCAGAGAAGGCTTAAAACCTTGTAAAACTGCAACTTGAATGATTCCTTAGTATTGACTCATGATAGTTAAAGTAGTGTCAGACTGCATTAAATCAACAGTTTAGAAGCGGCCTTAGGGAATTTAATCACACTGACACTGTGTTCTTTTAAAAAATATATACTTTAAGCCTTTTTTTTAAAAAAAAAAGCTTAGTGGTGTATTGACACCACAGTAAGTTTTTTTTTTTTTCCCGTGTCAGAAGCAACTTGAATCGCTTCTGGAGTGAGAGAATTGGCCGTCTGCAAGAACGTTGCCCAGGGGACGCCCGGATGTTTTGATGTTTTTACCATCCTTGTGGGAGGCTTCTCTCATGTCCCCGCATGGAGCTGGAGCTGATAGAGGGAACTCATCCACGCTCTCCCCGGGTGGGATTCGAACCTGGCAGCTTTCAGGTCAGCAACCCAACCTTCAAGTCACTTAGTCCACTACGCCATCTGGGGGCACCTAAGTAGTAAGTAGAATTACAAATGAATAGGTTGTGAGGGTAGCAAAGCTTGTCAGATACCCTGTCACCCGAATGATCTCAAAAGTTTTGTCAGACTTTGTGGAAAAGTTCTGGATGATTTCTTCTGTGGATTGCTATGAATTCTTAAGAAGATGATAATGACATTCATAACACTGGTCAACACATACTTTGAGACTTCAAATGTTAGACCTGTTTCTGGGTATATTTGACTTGCTGATTCCAAAAATGGCAGCAGTTTTCCTCTATCAGTTTGTGGGATAGAGAACATATGCCATATACCAGTCGTCATCTGTTCGCCCCTAGAAAATCATGATAATCATATCTAAGGTACTAGACCCGATGCTGTCTATTCAATGTGATTTTCTGAATTAGTGTCCCAAATAACTCCAGAAACAGGCCTAAAAATGAAAACATCAAAAAAAAAATATTATGTGCTTCTCAATGGTGTGATTATTTCCACTCGCAGGTAAGGAAGAATTGATTTATTGATATTTGGATATGGGATATTGATTTCCTTCCTGTCTAGCCACCACTGCCAGGGGATCCTCTATCTTTGGTGCTGCTTATCTGATAGAGAACTACCTGTGGGTCCTTGACAAGATCAGCAGAAGAGGTTCTGCTTCCTGCTGTGCACTGGGAGGTACTGCTTCCAGCTGAGTTGCTTCTGCATGGCTCACCAGAGCTTCACAGAGATGGGGCAGGAGAGCAAGTGGTTTGAACAGCTACAAGAAGGAAACCTTTATTCCACCAGAACCTGGTAGACTTCACAGAAACTCAGGCAAACCACATTTTAGTACAATAGCTCTCATAACACAGAGATTGTTCTTACGGAAAGTTTTGGGTGGCAACAGACAAAAAGAGGAAGTCTTCGTTTTGGGGTATGCAAGTGGTTTAAGTGCCTTATCAGGTTGAGGGAGGAAAGGTAATGTCATCTTGGTTTTTCTTCTGAATTCAATACATTTGCTTAGGTTAAAGAGGAGATATGCTTTAATAACACAACTGCATATTTCAAAATGTTCAATATTATTGAAATCTGCTTCTGCAGATTTCATGTCATGGCCTCTCTGAATCGGAGAAAATAGTCACTAAAATTTTTAATACTGCATTGATGTTTGTGGAAAGAGACAACAGTTAATGTCAAGGGTTTTTGATCACAGAACCATTGAGGTGGAAGGAGCATCGGAGGTCAACTACTGTAGTTCATGGGCAAGAATTGTGTGGTCTTCCAGATGTTATACTATAATTATAAAAGAAAATGGGTTTCCTGGAACTGCAAAGACAAGTATCCACTGTTATAGTAATACAGAATTTTTTTGAATGTCATTAAACCTATATTTAGTTCAATGCATCAATATGAATACAAAAACAAAAAAGCATTGCTATATAGTAAAACAAAGGACTGTTACATTCACAGTAAAAAAAATATTTTTCTCTCGAAAGATGAATCAATTCCTCTTCTCGTAAACAATAATTGTTCTTTACTGGGAAGTAGTAGACTCCAAATACACGAATTGACTCCTCTTCTTATATATAATAATTGTTCTTATTTCTTTACTACTGTTCATAGTAAAGAAATAAGAACAAATATTATATATTATATATAAGACATAGGTTTAATGACATTCAAAAAATTCTGTATATCTAGAACAGTGGGTGCTTATTTATTTATTTATTTATTTACAGTATTTATATTCACCCTTCTTAACCCGATGGGAACTCAGAGCAGATTACAATGTACATATACATGGCAAACATTCAGTGCCATTAGACATATGACATATATAGACAGACACAGAGGCAATTTAACATTACAGCTTCCGACTTCATGAGGGTATGCTTGATTCTGGCCACAGGGGGAGCTGCTGCTTCACCATCCACTTGTGACACTGAGTCCTTGATAGAGTACTTCCTCATTCTTCCGCATGCTGCTGGAGGTTTTATGGAGTCGTAAATTAGTTAAATTAGCCTCCCCGCATAAAGTGCTACCTAAATTTCCTTCTTGACCGATGCAACTGTCTTTTGGGCTGCATAGATCAACAGCAAGCTAGACTATTGATGGTCGGGAGCTTACTCTGACCCAGGCTTTGTTGTGCCTGTCTTTGTTGTACTACAATCCTCATCATTTTTCAATATTGTCTAAGTTGGCTAGAGCTGCTTGGAGTTGTAGGACTACAATATTTTGAGAGCCGTGCAATTGATGCTTCTTATTTATTCCACCTCTGTCCAATGAAAGCAGGGTGCAAATATGGCATCTCCGACATATGATTCCATTTAAATTTCTGCAATAAAGGACACTCCCTACCAAATCCATGAAATAGTCTGCTCTGCCATTGAGCAATTCTGCTGTTAGAATGTTTATTTTAATCCTTAGCCAAAGTCATCTTGCTTGAAGTTCCCACCCACTGGTTTTGACCTCTGAAACAACAGCGAAGAAGTTGGTTTCTTAATCTTCTTAACAGCATTGCAGATATTTGACTGCTACCCCACCTCCCTTAATGTTGTATACAGCAGAACAGCTCCCTTAGCCAAGATGATCAGATTTCCCGTAATCTTGTCTTCTCCAGTGTAGACAAAGAGAGTTATTTCCTCATGGGAGTTTGTTTCCACACCCTCAACAGACTGGGTGAGGTTTGATTTTCAGTAACTTACTATTTTCCCAGAATCTGATATAGTACTCCAAATACAGATAGATAGTGGTAGAGCAAACTATTGTTATATTTGATCTGCAGCTCTTTCATACTACACTATAATAACATTCTATGGGATACTAGAACTTGTAGTTTGATGATGAAACTCTCAGACTGAGATTTCTAAATACCTCTCATAAATTCCCAGATAGTTAAAGGAGAATCATAGTGTGAGAAGGCCCCAGGGGACTATGTTGCTATTAAATCAGCTAAAGATTGCATTAGCTTTTGGAGTGCACTGCTAGTTTACATTCAACAACAGTAGAGCCATGGCAGTAAAAGTGGTATCAAACTGCATAAATTCTATATTGTAGATGTATCTTAAGGTCATTTTCACATGGGGTGCTCTCAGTATTGGTCCTCCCCCCATGATGCTTGTGGCTTGGTTTATTTATTTATTTTCTGTCCAAATTCTTTACTCTCATCTCTTTCAAGTTTCATCTTGCACATTCTACTCCAGTGTTCCAGCTTGAGAAACACTTTTAGAGCAAAGACAGGCAACTGTGTCCTCTCAACTGACTGCGCAGGCTAAACCTGATGAAATTTTTCTGCCAAAAATTCAGAAAGATTCAGTGTATTGTCAAAGGTTTTTACAGCCTCAATCACTGGAGTGTTGTGTGGTTTCCAGGCTGTATGGCCGTGTTCTAGCAGCATTTTCTCCTGACATTTCACCTGCATCTGTGGCTGGCATCCTCTGAAGATGCTAGCCATAGATGCAGGTGAAACGTCAGGAGAAAATGCTGCTAGAACACGGCCATACAGCCCAGAAACTACACAACACTCCAATATAGAAAGGGTTACCTCAGATCTACATTCTTAATCCTGTCTTTTATTATTGGCTACCCTATCGAGTTTTGAGGTCTCTATACATCATTTGTAACTCTACTCCTTTCTTATCTAGGTGATTTATTAATGCTAGACTAGTGTACACTCTAGGACAAAACCTGTGCAGTATTGCATTTGTCACCTCCTTCCAGAGTGATGTTGAATGATTTCAGAGTGACTGCGAAAAGTGTCTTATCTAAACATCTTAGTTCAAAACACCATCAGAGCCTCTGCTGCCGCCATTCCAAATGGGTTTCCCTCCCATCCCTTTTCTCTCCCTCCCTCCCTGCTGTTGAGAATTGTGGGAGTTGCAGTCCAAAACATCACCAGAACCTCTGCTGCTGCCGTTCCAAATGGGTTTCCCCTCCATTCCTTTTCTCGCCCTCCCTGTGGGAATTGTGGCAGTTGAAGTACCAAAAAAGCACCAAGAGGTATGGTGGGCAGTACCAAATGTCTGCAGAGTGGAAAACTCTTCATTGAAAAATACGCAAGACAACTGAGAGCATTAAACAGTGTGATTGGGAAGGGTAGGGAAAAAACTCCATTTTATTACAAAATAAAGTTAGACTGAACTCTCTTCTTCTGAACACTTCTGAACAATTTCCAGTGTAATCTGATGAAGTCCCTAGTGACTGGAGCAGCAGAAAACATCTTCTCCATAACGTATCTTTAGATATCATGGTACCTGTTTTAAGCATTAAACTTTTACTCTGAAGATGAGTGCTTGAACACCCATTTAAGTCATGGAAACCCACTTCTTCCATCTTCTGGGAGATGAAATTGTCAGTTAAACCAGGGTTCAATCAAAATACTGTAGGTACAACCAGGGCCGTAGCCAGAAAAAAATTTCGGGAGGGGTTTTGAAAATTTCGGGGGGGGGGGGGGTTGAACCCCTAGCACACACACACACACAAAACCCACTACAAACCTGTCAATAGTGCCTGGAGGGACTCCTAATGTTTTGCGTCTCATAGACTTAGCATGGGGATTTGGTTAACCAGTTAAAATACATGAGTAAACCAGGATTTTTTTAGAACCTAACCCCCCCCCCCCTTTACAGGCCTGGGTACAACTGTTACACAGTGTGACTATTACATGGTGAAAACATAATGCCTCACCCATCTGTCCCCTTTGCTCAGCCATAGGATCAGCCCCATAGCTAGGTAAAGACGACAGGCTCATGGGTAGGTGAGGCTTTACTCATCCACATGCAGCCACAGGAGGCCCTATAGCTCGGGGAGACAGGCATATGGGCAGGTAAAGCCTTTCTAAGGGAAGCCCCATAGCTGGGCAAAGGGGGCAGGTGTGCAGGAGGTTGAAGCCTCACTGAGGGAAGCCGTGTACCTGCAAAGGAACAGTAATGCAAGTAATGTTCCTATTATGCAAGGAACAGTAAAAAAAACACCCCATTTTGGGACCCCAAAAATAGGGGTGTGACTTATATGCAGTGTTGAACATTATGAAATGAAATACAGCTGATAATGTTGGTCTCCATGGCAGTGTCATTCTTGGTTTCAAGATAGATTGTTGCAGCTGAGAAAAAAGGAGAGAATCCAGAAAAATAAGTGGTTATGGACTATTATCAAAGCTTGACCATGCAAATCCTTCATATGTAGGAATCCTTGTATTGAAGTATGTAAGAACTGCAAAACAAATTAGAATTTCACAATGCCTGAGATCCCATTAATGATACCGTATTTCTTTGATTCTAAGATGCAGTCATGCCGGCCACATGACCTTGGAGGTGTCTACGGACAACGCCGGCTCTTCAGCTTAGAAATGGAGATGAGCACCAACCCCCAGAGTCAGACATGACTGGACTTAACGTCAGGGGAAACCTTTACCTTTACCTTTAAGATGCCATCAATAATAAGAGGTACACTGATTTTAGTACCCCCTTTCTATGCATCACATCATTATAGATGTTTATATGGCTGGGGAAGGTGTGTCTTAGAATTGAAGAAATACCAACATAACACCCACATAACACCAACATAACACCCACATATATGTTGCTGTTTTATTGCTGCTCTTGTTTGATCTTTTGGTTGGGAGCAGAATTCCATGTTTGTTCTTGTTTATTCGTTCAGTCGCTTCCGACTCTTTGTGGCCTCATGGACCAGCTCATGCCAGAGCTCCCTGTCAGCCATCGCCACCCCCATCTCCTTCAAGGTCAATAATTCCATATTTTTTGCATATTTGCCCTCTCAAAATTCATCTATAAGTTGTGGGAAATATTCTAAATATTTCACAAAACTACAAATCGTAAGTTTCAGAGGATGTACCCATGGCAGGTAAAGCGGTAAAGAGGTAGGTCTCTTAAGAGATATCCTGCTCCATACTGGGATATGCATTTGCCATTTGTGAGACATTACCAGATTCACTACCAACAGAACCTCTGAAGGTGCCAGGCATAGATACAGGCGAAACATCAGGAGAGAATGCCACTGGAACATGGCCATGCAGCCTGAAAAAGTCACAGCAACCCATTACCAGATTATTGTCTCCAAAGCTGCTCTTGGAGCAACCAGGACTGCTCCTAGAATGACTTGCATTAGTTCTAGTTCTGATCAACAAAAATAAAATGCATTTCTTATGGAAAATCTTATGGTGTTTGCTATACAGTCCAAAAATGTGATTTATGCTTAAGACATATAGTTGTCAGCTGTGTGTATCTGGTTGTGTGGAAATTAAGAAGCAGCTGTGCCTACCATTGCTTTTTAACATTGTAAATAAAAAATCTTTCATGTGTTGTCGAAGGCTTTCATGGCTGGAATCACTGGATTGCAATTTCTCAAGTCTACAACAACATATTTAATCTTGGCCAATAAACTTGTATGAAGTCTTGAAATCTTTATACTTTGCTCTTGAAAAAAAAACACACCAAAGTATACTGATTGTTTTCTACTTACTGCAGCTAACTGAAGATTAGCTTGAAGATGAGTGTAGTGAATTTGTTGCAGAAATAGATTCCATAAGGTTTAAAATATCTGATGTTTATGATTTCTTTGCAATTCTAAAGAGGAACATTTTTCACACACACACACACACACACACACACACCAATGTATGTATTCCTATTTTGAAATATTTTTCTATTCCTTTTCTATTCCTATGACCATATCATTGCCGGAAACAGTTTTTTCTAAGTTCTAAGTATGAATAATAAGAGTTTTCCATTCTCATAGCATTAGCCATACACTGTTGTTATATGTCTCCTAATTTAACCTTAATGTTGATTCTGTCTTAAGATAAAGGTTTCCCCTGACATTAAGTCCAGTTGAGTCTGACTCTGGAGGTTGGTGCTCATCTTCATTTCTAAGCCGAAGAGCCGGCATTGTCTGTAGATACTTCCAAGGTCATGTGGCCAGCATGACTGCATGGAGCGCTGTTACCTTCCCGCTGGAGTTGTACCTATTGATATACTCATATTTGCATGTTTTCGAACTGCTAGGTTGGCAGAAGCTGGGGCTAATAGCAGGAGCTTATCCTGCTCCCCGTATTTGAACCACCAACCTTTCAGTGAGCAAGTTTGGCAGCTCAGCAATTTAATCCCCTGCGCCACAGGGGGCTCCTTGACTCTGTCTTAGGATGCCATATAATGTGTTTTCTTGGCATTTGATTCAGAAGATATTTAAAATTACCTTCTTCTTGGGCTGAGTGAGAGTAGATGAATAGGCATTTGAAACTTGGTCTACCAGAGTGAAGATCTCCAGAGTCATTGTGACTCAGTGTGGTAAACTGATTTGAGTAATGAATTACGACTCTGGAGAACAGGATTGGAATCCCTATTTGGATATGGAAACTCACTGGATGACCTTGGCATATTCTCAAATAAAGACAAGAACAAATCTCCACTGACAAACCCCATGATACGTTTGCCTTAGGGTTGCTACATGACACAAATAACTCAAAGGCACACAGAATCAACAACTCTCAGGATCTGAGTCCAACACTCACAATCACTATATCACACTGACTCTTATTACATTCTCTCACACAATATTCACTCAGTCATTCTGTCACTAATATCACATTATTGTTTTAAATCATCTTAAAAGGGTTTGTCAGGCCAGTTCATCAGAACAGCATGAGAATATAAGAACTCGAGGATGTTCATATTGGCAACCAATTCTGGATAATCAAGTCTGTTTGCTTCTTGCAGCATAAATATCCAAAGGATTCTTGAAAGACGGATAATATTTATTGTGGCACAAGGCAGTGATTCATTTTGAAAAGAGATATTATTGATGTGGTAAGTTTGGAGACAGAACAGACCATCTCAGAAGTATAATTTGGATGTACTGCAATATGTTTGCACACTATTTAGGCAGAATCTAATGTTTTATTTGAATTGTGGCACTGGGGAAGAGTTCTACAGATACTGTGGACTTCTAAAAAATCAAATACATGGGCATTAAGGCAAATCAAGCATGAACTCTCACTAGAAGTGAAAATAACTTTGATGGATGTGGGTTTTTTTCTGTGTTTGTGTGGCATTGAATTTTTGCCAAATTTTGTAAGCCACCTTAAGTCCCCTCCGGGGTTGAGAAAGGCAGGGTAGAAATAAAGTAAGTAAATAAATACTAATAACTAAAATGAGACTACCATACTTAGAAGAAGACTGCATTATAGGTGGTAGATTTGTTCAAAAGAACCACAGCTCTGAATTTGCAATGCTGTTGATAACAGGTTTACTTGAAATCTTTCATTCATAGGGCCACCATAAGTAAAAGACAACTCCACAGCAATCCACAACAATAACAAATGTTACAACTCTCTTTTGCCACTGTATCAATTAACATTATAATCGCTTGACATCTACAAAAAGTACAACATTGATCAATGTAGATATATATGCATGTCCCAATAAATTATGTACTACTATACTAACTCTTGCCAACCTAGCAGTTCAAAAACATGCAAATGTGAGTAGATCAATAGGTACCACTCCAGCGGGAAGGTAATGGCACTCCATGCAATCATGGCAGCCACATGACCTTGGAGGTGTCTTCAGACAATGCCGGCTCTTTGGTTTAGAAATGGAAATGTGCACCAACCCCCAGAGTTGGACATGACTAGACTTAATATCAGGGGAAAACCTTTACCTTTACTATACTAACTCCAAAGTGGATTTGGTGTGCTAAATAAGCAAGAAGAGGCACCGAGGTGGTGATAGGACTTAGTATAGTGTAATCTAAAAGTGATAAGAAGCCATGCAGCTCAGTGGCACCAAGATAGTCACTCAATCACTTTTACCATTAAGGTTAATACCATAGTAAGCTTTAATTGTATTCTTACCAATAAATTCCTTCAGCTCAAATTCTGATCAGTAGATGTAAGTACCATCTTAAAAAGTGGACCAAGGCTTTACATTTAGGGGAGAACATGCTCAAACTAGTAGAATATGTTACAAGTTTCCCTAGAAAAACCTATATAGAATTGAATGGTTTTGTTTGCAGAACATTCCTGAGTGTTTTTCTGCTTTCTTTATGAAAAGAGTAGCCATTACTAATAGGGCTTAGAACTTCAACAGACTAAGGAGAAAGAAGAAGCTGGTGGTTCCTCGGAGTTCTTAGCCTAGTTTGAGAGGAAGAAGGGACTTTATTAAAATCAAAAAGATTATGATTCTACCTGAATGTCAGTTCTGGACTATGGGGAGTAGTGTATAGTAAGTTAAGAGTAGGTAATTAGGAACTATGGGGGAAAGCCATAGGCCAAACTACAGAACAACCAGGTTAATATACAAGAGTTCAAAAAACCCTTGCTCATCCGGTGTTGCATAATTTCTTGTCCAGAAAACCCAATGGTCAGCCTGAATACGCAAGAACAGCCTAGAGCCCAAGGATACTAAACTACTTGTGCCAGAGTTAGAGAAGCAAAACAGCAATCAAGTTAGAGATTGAGAGCAATCAGGAAAAAAGGAAAAGCAGAAAGCAGGAAACAATACAAGAGGCAAGATCAAAGAACAAGATCAGAAAGATGCATTTGATACAGAGCTTTAGGATCAATAGTGGTCCATAATAAATCCTGACACTACACTGATCCAGGCTCTGACTTGTTTTAGCCAAGGTTATGACCACTATTACCTTCAACCTTTCTCCACATCACTATACACTTCCTAACAAGGATTTAAACCCAGAGGAATGAGTCCTGCAACAGAAAAAAAAAAATCTCAAAAGTGAACTGCTAGATTTGGCTCTCCATATAGAACCACAGAATCATAGAGTTGGAAGAGACCTCACGGGCCATCCAGTCCAACTCCCTGCCAAGAAACAGGAAAATCACGTTCAAAGCACCCCTGACAGATGGTCCAGCTTCTGCTTAAAAGCCTCCAAAGAAGGAGCCTCCACCACACTCCGGGCCAGAGAGTTCCATTGCTGAACAGCTCTCACAGTGAGGAAGTTCTTCCTCATGTTCAAGTGGAATCTGCTTCCCTATAGTTTGAAGCCATTGTTCCGCATCCTAGTCTGCAGGGCAGCAGAAAACAAGCGTGTTCCCTCATCCCTATGACTTCCCCTCACATATTTATACATGGCTATCATGTCTCCTCTCAGCCTTCTCTCCTACAGGCTAAACATGCCCAGCTCTTTAAGCTGCTCCTCATAGGGCTTGTTCTCCAGACCCTTGATCATTTTAGTCGCCCTCCTCTGGACACATTCCAGCTTGTCAACATCTCTCTTAAACTGCGATGCCCAGAATTGGACACAGTATTCCAGGTGTGGTCTGACCAAGGCAGAATAGAGGGGTAGCATGACTTCCCTGGATCTAGACACTATACTCCTATTTAGACAGGCCAAAATCCCATTAGCTTTTCTTTTTCTTTTTTCTTTTTTTTGCTGCTGCATCACATTGTTGGCTCATATTTAACTTGTTCCCCATGAGGACTCCCAAGATCTTTTTCACACGTACTGCTGTCAAGGCAGGCGTCCCTCATTCTGTATCTTTGCATTACATTTCTTTTGCCTAAGTGGAGTATCTTGCATTTTTCCCTGTTGAACTTCATTTTGTTAGATTCGGCCCATCTTTCTAATCTGTTAAGGATTGTTTTGAATTCTGCTCCTGTCTTCTGGAGTATTGGCTATCCCTCCCAATTTGGTGTCATCTGCAAACTTGATGATCATGCCTTCTAACCCTTCATCTAAGTCATTAATAAATATGTGAAACAGAACCGGGTCCAGGACGGAACCCTGCGGAACTCCACTCGTGACTTCTTTCCAGGATGTAGAGGAAGCATTGGTGAACACTCTTTGGCTCCATTTGCTTAACCAATTACAGATCCACCTAACAGTAGTTTTGCCTAACCCACAATTGACTAGTTTGTTTGCCAGAAGCTCATGGGGGACCTTGTCAAAGGCCTTACTGAAATCCAGATACAACACATCCACGGTGTTCCCTGCATCTACCCAGCTTGTACTCTTATCAAAAAAAGGCATCAGATTAGTCTGGCATGACTTGTTTTTGATAAATTCGTGTTGACTATTAGCGATGACTGCATTCGTTTCCAAGTGTTTGCTTAGAATATCTAGCAGTTCCATAAAGACCAAAGGCTGGTAGTTTGGGCTTAGTCAACTCCTGAGAAATAGGTATCATTCACCTTGGATAAGGCCCAAATGGAGAGAGAGAAAAAGCATGAGCTGCTGGATCTTCCATTATCTGTGATTCTTTGGAGAGCCACATCATTTCATAATCAGCATTATAATTATGCTTCTGCACAGCCCAAGTAATTACCAGCCAAGAACTCAGTAGGTACAAGATAAACACAAAAGCAAAAGAGAGCTTGTGAATGAAAATGGAGGAAAGCTGAATGGCTATTTCATAAACTGCTGAAGAATTTTAATGAATATATTGTATTCAATTTCAGGATTTGTTTCGTTTCGTTGTCTTCTAATTTAGTGTCGCTCTGAATCCAAACAGCTATTACAGAAACTATTGATTAGTATTTAAACTCAGAACACACTACCTTTCTCATTGTGATTAAGACTATTTCAATGCTAAGGCTAACCTCAGATTAAAATGAACCAAGAAAATTTGTATCTTTCCAAACTGCCTCAAATTAGTGCTTGATATTTTGCCAAAGAAAAGGATAGCAGCTTCTTGCCTATGGTTTAAACCAGGGGTCCCCAAACTAAGGCCCGGGGGCCGGATGCGGCCCTCCAAGGTCATTTACTTGGCCCCCGCCCTCAGTTTTATAATATAATATTTTTATATCAGCTTTAATAATATAATATATTGTATATACATATAATATTGATAATAATATTATGTTATACAATATAATACTAATAGTAATACCATATAATAATATTAATTATATGTTATATATTACATATTATATAATAATATAGTGGTATAGTTCAATATAGTAATATATAATGCTAATATTGTGTTATGCTAATAATATAATATATTGTATGTACATACAGCTGCTCTGAGTCCCCTTCGGGGTGAGAAGGGTGGGATACAAATGTAGTAAATAAATGCAGTAAATAATTAATTAATTTTAGACTTAGGCTCAGCCAAAGTCTGAAATGATTTGAAAGCACACAACAACAATCCTGATTAACTTGACTATCTCATTGGCCAGTAGCAGGCCCACACTTTCCATTGAAATCCTGATAGGTTTATGTTGGTTAAAATTGTTTTCATTTTTAAATATTATATTTTTTGTTGTTGTTGTTGCACTACAAATAAGACATGTGCAGTATGCATAGGAATTTGTTTTGTTTTTTTCAAATGATAATTCGGCCCCTCAACAGTCTGAAGGATTGTGGACTGGCCCTCTGCTTCAAAAGTTTGGGGACCTCTAGTTTAAACTATCTGAGGTATGAACCATATTTTTTGGTGAAACTAGGGTCTCAATGAAATGTTTTCTATTAAAAACGGTAGTCCTGAAACTAGAAAACTGCTATTAGTCCCATTGTACCCAGTGAATTGTACAGCCATCTCGCAAAGTTGTAGTAATTCCATCTTCTCCTATCACATCTATACTGAAGAAGGCATTGGACTGGATGATCATCAAAATTGTTTCCATTGCTATGGTTTGATAATGTTGAATAGACATGCCCAGGGGCTGTTTTTGAATACATTTTTGCGGCATCTGTTAAGCTTCACCAATGTAATGTTTACACACTAATATAAATATTGAGTATAGACTGAAATACTATGATGCTCAATATCTTGGAGAGTGAAAAGAGCCATTTATGGGAAATTACATATTCCTGATTTTAAAAATATGATAGATGCCATCCTTCAGCAAAACAAAACAAAAATATCATGACCAACCTTTCCATCGGCTTTTAACCCACAATTTACTATTTATTTGCAAGGTACTGATAGTGTGGTATGGTTAATTCTGTGCCTGGCAGTTTGAGTTATGCTTTTTAAAAAGGGTGTTTTTTTTCCACTGCAAATGAAATATGAATGCAAATGAGAATTCAGTAATGACACCCTGTAATGTATATGCCTTAAACCTTTGAAGGACATGCTATGAATAATAGCTGTTTGGTGCCACCTAGTGGCTGATTGCTATTGAACCGGTTTAATAGTACCAGTATTAGGTCAATCTTGACATTTAAAAAAATATTTGAAAACTAATAATAACACTTTCTTTCCCCATTAGGTCATTCTCCACATTTTATTAAATATTTTAAAACTAATAATAACACTTTCTTTCCCCATGCTGTATACAGTTCAAATGCAGTGTCTTTCGTATCCTGTACTGATGGTGTTGTTTTATACATTTTGTGATATAAAAATGTGTGTATAAAATGTCTGTGTATATAGCCATGGTAGGAACATGCATCTATTGCCAGATTTTTTGTTCTGGCATAATACACATGCTTGATCACAACGAGAAAAGTGGTGAGTTTTGAGTTTTAATACTAATCAATAGTTTCTGTAATAGCATGTGAAATATACAGAGCATTCCTAAGTGTACTTTTGCACAAAAATCCCCATATATATATACAGTAGAGTCTCACTTATCCAACACTCGCTTATCTAACATTCTGGATTATCCAACGCATTTTTGTAGTCAATGTTTTTAATACATTGTGATATTTTGGTGCTAAATTCGTAAATACAGTAATTACTACATAGCATTACTGTGTATTTAACTACTTTTTCTGTCAAATGTGTTATATAACATGATGTTTTGGTGCTTAATTTGTAAAATCATAACCTAATTTGATGTTTAATAGGCTTCTCCTTAATCTCTCCTTATTATCCAACATATTCGCTTATCCAACATTCTGCCAGCCTGTTTACTTTGGATAAGTGAGACTCTACTGTATTTGGACATCTCTATTTTACAACTTTCTTGCTCACCTTTTCTGTCTCACACAGTCACTCTCACTCTTTAGAAACCTGTTTATTCCCTTTTATCTCAGTATGATGCAACATTTAATTTAGCTTCTGGATAAATATGGAATTAGCATTCATTACCTCTACCAGCACAGGGGAGGACTCCAGCTGACAAAACAGCTCAGCAATATGGAGCTAAGCAGTTAGGGAAGTATATATGTGTAGGTGTATACACACACACATGCACACATATATACACAAACGTGTAAGTAAGCACTCTTTGATGTATTTAATCTTCATTTAATTTATTATCCACTACCTGAAGCTGAAACAATTTGCACAGCAGTGGGTAATGAGGAACAGGAACATCTCGAGAGGGTAATAATGCACCTACACTGTAGAATGAATGCAGTTTGACACCACTTTAATTATCATGGCTCAGTGCTATGGAATCATGGGAGTTGTCGTTTTACAAGGTCATTAGCCTTCTCAGCCAAAGAATGCTGGTTTCTCACCAAATTTATTTCTTTACAATATTTATATTCTGCCCTTCTCACCCCGAAGGGGACTCAGGGCAGATCACATTGTACACATATAAGGCAAACATTCAGTGCCATGAACAGAGACAGAGACAGACGCAAAGGCAATTTAAACCTTCTCTAGCTTCCAGCTTTCTCAGGGTATGCTTGATTCCAGCCACAGGGGGAGCAGCTGCTTCATCATCCACTGCAATGGCACTTCCTCATTCCAACGGCGGCTGGGTGATTTTTATGATGTCGTAAATTAGCCCCTCCACATATAAGTGGTACCTAAATCTGATCAATGGGAGTGGGGTCTTTCCCTTCTGTTTTTTTGTTTTTTTTTAATGTCAGGAGTGATTTGAGAAACTGAAAAACACTTCCGGTGTGAAAGAATTGGCTGTCTGCAAGGACGTTGCCCAGGGGATGCCTGGATGTTTTGATATTTTACCGTCTTTGTGAAAGGCTTCTCTCATGTCCCCGCACGGGGAGCTGGAGCTGACAGAAGGAGCTCACACGCTCTCCCTGGATTCAAACATCCAACCTGTCGATCAGCAGTCCTGCTGGCACAAGAGTTTAACCCAGTGTGCTACTGGAGGCTCCTTTTTGTTTGGTAAGGAGCCAAATAATATCCCCACTCCTTCCCATAATCGATCTGTGGTGCAACAGGCAGAAGCAGTACCTTGTTGAAATTTGTGCCAGAGACTGTATGGGCGATAGGACCATCTGACAGTTTCATCTTGAATGACAGGGGAACATATATCCATCAAATGCAATAACTGCTGCCTGGTAAGTGGGGATTGGGGGACTTTTATGGTCTCTACATGTCTGCTAAAATCACAATAGGATTGCCATAAATCAGAGTCAACATAACAACAGCAACAACTTTCAATTTCAGTTTAGAACAATAGAACAACCTGCAGGAAGGCATTTCAACTTTACAAAAGGGATAAGTTATTTAGTTTCTTCCCAATTTTCCTCTCATCTTACACTACTTCTAGTATTCAGCCTAATAGATTTTGTATATTGAGTTGTAAGTCTGCAATAGGGTCTCTATTTTTCAAAATGTCTGTATAATGCCCAAAGTGTGACCACAGCAAACACCAAGGAACAGTTTGGAAAAATTATTTTAAGAAGAACAAATCTAACTGAAAACAGCATTCTATCACTGCTTAATGGATGGTCTGAGCATGTTCTTATTAAAAGTAGCAGTCCAAGCTATGATGTCAAAGTAGCCAAATAGTAACTTTTGAAACCGGGTTTCCTAGCACTGAGGCCATTGCTTTCATCTACATGATCACAATGGGTAACAACTCAACGATACAGAGATTTGGGGATCTGGTGGTTATCCATCCTTAGAAGCTAAATGCTTTCATACTATGTGGAACCTGCCATTCTATCCAATTCTATTCAGTGGAAGCTCACTCATAGAGAAGGTGTATTTTAAAAAATCAATGGAGAAATCAATACATCTTACCCAGGTTATCAAAAGTGCTCCAGATGCTTAAGTTGCTAAATAGCATTCATTTCAGCTGAGATACAGCTCGCATCCCTCACTTTCAAAGTGAAAGGCCGCTGAGATTTTTTTCTAAAAGAAAATGATTGATTAGCAATTTGTGCAGAGGCACCAATTTATTTCATATTTAATGTTTTCTTCCCTAAAGCTTTAATTGATTCATATTTACTAAAAGCAAAGTACATTCAATTGTGTCAACTACACATTCACTGGAAAAATCAAAGCTGCCTTTTAGCTCTATATCCAAAATAAAGCTGTCTCCTAAGCACACACAAACACTCACTCTATATAATGGACTATGTGGTAGAGATTTTTGAAAACGCAATAATCAGTGGCCTATAAAGATGAAAATACAAAGACTGGACTTCACAGTAAATCATCTCCATGGCTTCAACACCTTAGTATTTTTTTGGTATTTAAAGTGCATACAGATTTATTTCTTTGGCAATTATAAGTTAAGAATGTAACAGACCTATCCTTCATATTCATGTATAAGTCTACAATTTTGGTCAAAAATCAACCCAAAAAACCTAGCTTGACTTATCCTTGGGCCAATGTGGCTACTGTACCTTTACTTTTATCAAAACCATCCCTTTCTCTGAGTAGAGACTAAGGTCTCTCCAGGGAGAAACCAAATATAAGTTCTCTCCCCCCATCCCCACCCTCTACTTTCGCCACTGCAATGCCACTTCTGGCCTTTTTGAATCCCTGGACGTGGAAATGGGCATCTGGATATCTGAAGTGACATTGGTGCTTTTCCTTCTCCATGAAATGACCCTAGACCAGTAGTTCTCAACCTGTGGGACCCCAGATGGTTTGGCCTTCAACTCCCAGAAATCCTAACAGCTGGTAAACCGGCTGGGATTTCTGGGAGTTGTAGGCCAAAACACCTGGGGACCCACTGGTTGAGAACCACTGTTCTAAAGTGTAGATATATCCTGGTTTCCAGTGGTGCTTCACTTGTGTCTTGCTCTTCTCTGTTGGAAGCTTCAGAGTTGGCCCATCAGTCATATCTTTGCTGCTCCTTGCTCCTATTACCTAGAATGATTTCACCTTCCCAGCTTCTGCTGAGTATTACGTCCCAAAACTGGAAAGAGATTATGATTGAGACCCTCAGATATCAGGAGAACATCTCTTGACCTTCTCCGGATCATAGAATGATAAAGTTGGAAGAGTCTCCAAAGGCCATTCAGTCCAACCCCATTCGGCTAGGCAGGAAGACAGCAAGAAAAGACCTTGTATTTCAAGAACCACTGCCCTAGACTTATCCATGGGTCGCATCAAATGCTATAATTTTAGCCTCCCCAGGCCTTCTTATACATGAGGTCAATTTCCATATGAGAATATATAGTAAGTTTAGATATTCAAATATGGTTGCCACATTTGATGCAGTACAGAGCCTTTTGTGCCATTAAAGCTTAACAGAGATACAGTAGAGTCTCACTTATCCAACACTCGCTTATCCAATGTTCTGGATTATCCAACGCATTTTTGTAGACAATGTTTTCAATACACCATGATATTTTGGTGTTAAATTCGTAAATACAGTAATTACTACATAGCATTATCATGTATTGAAGTACTTTTTCTGTCAAATTTGTTGTATAACATGATGTTTTGGTGCTTAATTTGTAAATTGTTCAAAAATGTAACAATATTTGAACAATATTGTAATTGTTCAAAATGATTCTTTGATTCTATTTTAGAGTAATGATTATTCAGTAGAGCATTTGCCATTTCTTACTACATTTGGAATGTGATGATGGATCTCAATTAAAACAAAGGAAGGAAAAATGAAAGATCTCCAGTTGAAGGAGCCTAAGTGTTCATGTATAACCACATTTTGAACTTGAATTATTGTGATTTGTGATGTTGTCACATACGGTATTGTGTTGCATTTCAGAATGCTTTTCTCAATCAGTGCTTGAGATTCTCAAATCTTGTACTTTTCTTTCTTGCTGCCTGCAGTTGTGAGCCATCCGTACTGTTATCAGTGCTTGTGTATCCCTCCCAAGATTATATTTCCTGTCTTTCTGAAGAATTAGGTCTCTAGTTTATCTATTTTCTTTATTTGCATCAAAGTCTGCAGGGATTCACCTGCTCTATTATTAATCTCATCTAAGAAGATACTAAACTACTAGGCATGTGTGGGGTAATCTCACATTTTAGTGATCAACTGAAGAGAAGAAAGAACAAAGCACCCCAGCCATTTATACCAAGGACATCAATATAGTTTTTGAAACTGTTGTGGTCCTGATACATTGCTACTAAACATGTGAGGCAGAGTTGTTAATCATACAATCATACACATCTTTTTGTGCCATTTTCCTTCAATTGTCAATTGCAGGGATAGGCAATTACAACCAAGGTAAGAGGCATTTTTCTTTTCTGCACTCAAATATGCCCAAAGTGACATCATGTCACTACAATTTTGGCCAATTGTCTGGCTTGCTTGTCTTCCTTTCATCTCTATTGGGTAGGTTTGAGAGCTCAGACATCAACCTTATCTAATTTTAAGGGGTCCAGGGTGGTTTGAGGGTAAAAAAATAACCACCAATTAGCTCAAATTAATGCAAGTATTGGGGATCTAAGTACTTTGAGGAGTTTCAGGGCATCACACAGGCTAAACCTAGTGGTCCCAAAGGCTGCATATGGGCTGGACATTTCCTATCCTTGGTTTAACGCAACTGAATCTGTATTTACCTTGATAGCTTGAGAGACCATAGTTAAGCAACCTATTGTTTAAAAGGTCAGGGAGAAGAGGTTAGAGATTTTGGCTCTAGAGCTGTTGCTAACAGGAGCAGATAATATTGGACTCAATGGAAAGATAGTCTGATCTCATAGAAATGAATGACAACAAAACACTTTTTTTCTATTCCATCTGAGTAAGTTTAGTTAGCAGAGCCTGAAGTTTTAAAAATTAGCAATTTGTTTGTTTGTTTTGGAGTATCACTCTCAGAATAGATAATTGGATAGTTCTAATAGTCCATTAGTGGCGGAGCCAAGAAGGTCCATGAGATTGGTGGCCATATTGTTTGGGAAATTATTGTGTGTTTTTATTTTAATTTTTTAGTAATGTTTGCAAGCTCTGGTTTGCAATCCCTTTCTTCAAAATTGTTACAGAATGTGTACCTCAATGTATGTTTTCTTGTCAATAGTTAAGATTGCTTTTCTCAAAATTGCTGGGTGGACTGGAGATGCCAGGATAGATAAGGAATAGGGCATCTGGACTTTTAATGGCTTTACCAAGAAGAAAATTGCAGCCGTTGAACTTGCATGACAAGGATCACTTGCTGAAATTCCCTTTTCTGTATAATGGTGAAAGATAAAGGAGCTTTATCCCTTGTTTCAGCTGGCAAATCTAGGTTGGGTTTAGTACTTGTCCAACATGATGCAAGATTGGGGCTTCTCCAGTAAACCAATAGTCCCAGAAAATGTCATATTATTCAGTTTCTTGAATGTACACCTTGTAGTGGTTGTTCCTATATTCAGTCATATACCAGAGTTTTATCTATCTGTGTTGTCTTGCTTGAAAGGTGGTTGATTGGTGTGGGTGGAATTTATTTCCCCTTTGTGTCTTGCTCTCATGCATCTTGTCACCAGTGGAAGTCAGCAGACCTCCCAAAAGTATAGAGTCAAGAAACGACAAGAAAAATGGGAAACTAACCCATCTCTGTCTTGGAAGCTCCCAGGGCAGAAATAAAATATCCCCTGCTCTGAGTTTGCAAACTCGTGACCAGTATTAGAAACTCACAGGAAATAATTCAGAACAGAAGGTATCCTGGAAATTTCTTTTAAAATAAAACAAAAGATTAGAACAGGTACAATGTCCAATAACCCTAAGGCTTTTTGCCAGATCAGATAAATCCTCAGGTACAAATTTCAGGAGGGGAAAACAGCATTCTTTGCATGAACACTCTCCTTTGCAGTATATTTGTTCATGCTGTGAAACATCAAGTTGCTTCTGAGTTATGACAATTCTATCCTAGGATTTTCTTAGCAATAATTAACCAGATCTCTCTCTCTCTCTCTCTCTCTCTCTCTCTCTCTCTCTCTCTCTCTCTCTTGAGGCTGAGAGAGAATGACTTCCCAAGTTTACCCAGTGAGTTTCCATGACTGAGCATTGATTTGAATCCAGGTCTCACAGAGTCTTAGTCCAACATTCAGACCAACTAGTGTAGGCCTTCCAAATCAATTGCAGATGTGGGATGCCAATCTAATCAATGTAAAGAGTCTACTTCAGTTGGGACTAGGACGTAAATCAAATTATTAGTATGCTAGGGCAGTCCTATGGAGTGATGCTGGCCACATGACCTTGGAGGTATCTACGAACAATGGCGGCTCTTCAGCTTAGAAATGGAGAGGAGCACCACCACCCAGAGTCGGACATGACTGGACTAAATGTCAAGGGGAAAACTTTACCTTTACCTTTGGAGAGTGCTATAGATTCATTTGAATGTAACCTTTGATTTAACAAGTTCATATTGATTTAATGTGTGTACTCTAGTTGGTAGTTTTAATGATGAATTTTAAACTTGCATCTTATGTTTGTTTTGTGCATTATAATATGTATTTTGTGGAAATATGGCTTAATCTGTGTATTTTAAAGAATGATTTTAGGTAAATGTGCATTTTACAATGTTGTTGCCAACCTCAAGCTGTGAGAAGAGGGGGCAAGAAATAATAATAATAATCATCATCATCATCATCTGTGTCATACTGTGTCTTTGTGTCAACAACAACAACAATAATAATAATTCAATAGGAATTTGGATTTAGACTTTGAAACAATTATTTCTGTTGAATATGAGCACTAGCTTTTCTTGTGTAAATACCCCAATTTCCTTTCACCTGTTCTTCTATGTGGGAGAAGGAACACTGCATATAAAGAACTCTGTTAAGAGAAAGGAGATAGCAGATGATTTATTGTGGTTTTGTTTGATTTTTGCTGATTCTTCCTCCTGTTCTGCCTCCAGCTCTAGAAATGCTGCATTCTGAAACACTATGCGACTGTCTTAAATATTTGGGAGGTAGCTCAGCTAAATATCCTAAAGGCAGCAGTTTCTGTCTAATCTTGAAGGCTAAACAGGGTCAGGTCCGATTAGTACTTGGATGGGAGACCACCAACAGATCCTAGTGTTGTAGGTTATATTTCAGAGGGAGAAATGTCAAAATCATCTCTCAGTATTCCTTGCCTATGAAATTAATGGGATCACAATATGCTGACAAGTGATATGAAGACACACACAACATGGGGAGCTGCAGAGAGAATGGATGAAAATTGCATCCCATTGCTTTCTCATCCCAGAATATTACTTTCGTTACTGCCAGGATCCAGGAGCTCTTCTTTTTTTGGAAAGATATCTGGTTTTCAGCACATCTATATATATAAAAGAGTGATGGCATCACGGCAATTCACAAAACAACAAAAGTACAGGCCCCCCAACCTCAAAATTTGACAACACAACCCATCATCCACGCCTCAAGGTTGATACAACAAAAAGAAAAGAAAAATAAAGTCCTAATTAGAGGGAGAGCAATAATTTTTTTATCCAATTGCTGCCAGTTTAGAGGGCTAATCTCTGCCCACTTGGTTGCCTAGCAACCAAGGGACAGCCAGGTTTCAGTTAGGGGACAGGCCGATTTAGGCCTCACTTAGACTTCTTCCACAGATTATCTAATTTGCACTGGATTATATGGCAGTGTAGACTCAAGGCCCTACCACACAGCTATATAACCCATTTATAATCTTATATTATCTGCTTTGCACTGGATTATCTTGACTCCGCACTACCATATAATCCACTTCAGTGTGCATTTTATACAGCTGTGAAGAAGGGGCCTCAGATAATCCAGTTCTGAGCAGATAATATAAGATTAGAAATATACAGTAGAGTCTCACTTATCCAACGTAAACAGGCCGGCAGGATAAGTGAATATGTTGGATAATAAGAAGGGATTCAGGAAAAGCCAATTAAACATCAAATTAGGTAATCGTTATACAAATTAAGCACCAAAACATCATATTATACAACAAATTTGACAGAAAAAGTAGTTCCATGCGCAGTAATGCTATGTAGTATTTACAGTAGAGTCTCACTTATCCAACGTTCTGGATTATCCAACGCATTTTTGTAGTCAATGCTTTCAATATATCGTGATATTTTGGTGCTAAATTCATAAATACAGTAATTACTATATAGCATTACTGTGTACTGAACTACTTTTTCTGACAAATTTGTTGTCTAACATGATGTTTTGGTGCTTAATTTGTAAAATCATAACGTAATTTGATGTTTAATAGGGTTATCCTTAATTCCTCATTATCCAACATATTCGCTTATCCAACGTTCTGCCAGCCCGTTTATATTGGATAAGTGAGACTCTACTGTACTGTATTTACAAATTTACCACTAAAATATCACAATGAATTTAAAACACTGACTACAAAAACATTGATTATGAAAAGGCAGACTGTGTTGGATAATCCAGAACATTGTATAAGCGAATGCTGGATAAGTGAGATTCTTCTTTAATATGAAATAATTACTGGGATAGAATAATGCAGAACAATATAATCTCTAAAACCAGGACAGTAAATAAACAGGGGAATTCCACACAGGAAACAATCAGGGCCAGCTAACACCTCCCAACAAAGTATTCCCATCATCAAAGTCTGGCAAATCCTGTTTTCTCAGGGCCACAGACAGTAGAAGCACATAAAATATCGCAAACAACATCACTCTGAAAACAAGGGAATTCCAGACAGGAAACAATCAGGGCCAGCTAACACCTCCCAACAAAGTATTCCCATCATCAAAGTCTGGAAAATCCTCTGTTTTCTCAGGGCCAGAGACAGTAGAAGCACATAAAATATCGCAAACAACACCACTCTGAAAACAAGGGAATTCCAGATAGGAAACAATCAGGGCCAGCTAACACCTCCGAACAAAAAATTCACTCAGGGAGGAAACAGCCAGGCTTTAAAGCTGCAAGGCCATTACATCCTAATCATTTTTCCTAATTGCAGCATTCATACTTGCCTCCAACAAACAAAAAAAACCAATCAGAAATATTGTATATTCACAACCTTTAGGAAATAATATCCCCTGATGGCGCAGCGTGTTAAAGCGCTGAGCTGCTGAACTTCTGGACTGAAAGGCCACAGGTTTGAATTGGGGGAGCGGAGAGAGCCCCCACTGTTAGCCCCAGCTTCTGCCAACCCAGAAGTTCGAAAACATGCAAATGTGAGTGCATCAATAGGTACTGCTCCGGCGGGAAGGTAACGCCACTCCATGTAGTCATCCCACATGATCTTGGAGGAGTCTACGGACAACGCCGGCTCTTCAGCTTAGAAATGGAGATGAGCACCAACCTCCAGAGTAAGACACGACTGGACTTAATGTCTGGGGAAAACCTTTACCCTTGACCTTAACTACCACCAATTCCTCAATACTTTATTTCCCATACCACCATACTTCGCCAAAGCAACGCGTGGCCGGGCACAGCTAGTTATAAATATAAAAATTGAAATGAATGGAAATTGTCATACATTCTAATTTATGTGTTTTAATTGTTTTATTGTTGATGGGAGACGTTTTTATTGTTATGTTTCTATGCAGCATTGAATTTTTGCCAGAGTTTGTAAGCTGTCTGGAGTTTCTTGCGGGTGAGAAAGGTGGGGTATAAATAAAGTAAGTAAATAAATAAATACATTCTAATCCAGGGGTCTTCAAACTTTTAAAGCAGAGGACCGGTCCACAATCCTTCAGACTGTTGAGGGGCCGAATTATCATTTGGGGGGTGGGGGGAACAATGAACAAATTCCTATGCACACTGCACATATCTTATTTGTAGTGCAAAATAACACCAATAACAATGAAATAACAATACAATATTTAAAAATAAAAATAATTTTAACCAACATAAACCTATCAGGATTTCAATAGGAGGTGTGGGCCTGCTTCTGGCCAATGAGATAGTCAGGTTAATTAGGATTGTTGTTGTTGTGTGTCTTCAAGTCATTTCAGACTTTGGGCGAGCTTAAGTCCAAAATTATTTATTTATTCATTTACTACATTTATTTACAACATTTATATCCCACCCTTCTCACCCCGAAGGGAACTCAGAGCAGCTGTATGTACATACAGTATATTATATTATTAGCATAGCACAATATTAGCATTATATGTTACTATATTGAACTATATCACTATACTGTAATATTATATGTAATATATAACATATAATTAATATTATATGGTATTATTAGTATTATATTGTATAAAATGATAACATTATTATCAATATCATATGTATATACAATATATTATATTATTAAAATGGATATAAAAATATTATATTATAAATGAGGGTGGGGGCCAGGTAAATGACCTTGGAGGGCTGCATCCGGCCCCTGGGCCTTAGTTTGGGGACCCCTGTTCTAATCTATGCATTAGGATAACTCATTTGATATAAGCTCTCTTTCAATGAAATCACTGAAAAATGCAAAGAGATTGCATCTTTGAAATGAATAAGGTAAATCCTTGAATAGAGAAAAGTCTCAGGCCAGTAGTTAGATCTACTCCAACAAACTATCCCCTTGGATACCCTTAGATTCTGGTGGCATTTATATACCTACATTTGACATTGAGCAGCATTCAATCTTGTTTCTACTGAAATTATGAATTTGGGAATCATAGGTAGTCTGCTTTTGCTGAATACGTAGATTAGCTCGACCTTTACTTTCATGTAATGTGTTTAGGGTCAGACTGCAGATGTAAGAAGAACTGAACAAGTGACAGGACTTATTTATAGGAGTCAATATGACTTCAGTCCAAGTTATTTATGTCAGCCACTTGGCATTTCGTCGGTGCTCTTCAAAAGCAGGGAAGACGGCACTGTCCTGCCTTGTTTATGAACAAGAACAGAAAGATCCTAAGTCGTTCCCCTTTGAATTTTTCGCACATGCGCACAACAAAAAAATAAAATAGTGTTTCTGTACTTGCAAAGAGGACAGGTTTGGGGGCAAGTAAAGCTAAGGGCTTTGTTTTGACTTTCCCATTTGGCATACGGTTGATGACTTCACTTGTCTGTTACATTATAACTCAAGAGAACATTGAGATATTAGGATGACATTTCAACACACATTCAAGGCTGAATGTCACATTTGGAATATGGGTATAAACTTAATCCCTCTGCTGATTTTCAAGTGGGGGCAGGGAATGCAAAATAGAAATACTGTGCATTATTTGCTTTTGCCATGGAGAGTTGGTGATATAACTTATAATAGGTAAAAATACCTCTGCAATAAAAAATAAACTGTGTTTGATTGCACGGTTCTCACATTATTGGGTCTTAGATATTAACATGCATGTCCTCGGCTTGATCACAGGGCTATGTTGCTGTTAGCCATAGAAATAATGTTGGTTTCCATGCATCTTGAATTTCATCAAAAATGTGGTAGACTCATCAAGTTATAGCTCTACATTCATGAGAGCAACCTTGCTGTATTAGTCCAAAGGTCTATCTATTAAGTTTCCACAATGATCAAAGAGACTTACAAAAACCCAAAAGCAATAGGACAATAGCCATCTCCCTTTGTTCTTCCATGGTGACTGGGACCCCATCAACACTGACCATTTAATTCAATTTCAAACCAGTATTGAATAAAGTGTTTTTCTTGCGCAGATGATTACAAATGAAATCCTGGAACCAGTTTGACACCTGAATGGTAATTACACAAACCACAGAGTACTGGTGAGCATTAAGGAGTTGTTGTTTTTTGCACACTTTTGTGGAAGTTTGATGTTTGATTTCTGCAGTTTGAAGCTAGATTTGAACTGGATTAAATGGTCAGTGTAGATGGGGCTTGGTACTCCAGTCATGGGGACCTCATGATTAGGATCTGGGAACAAGGGAGAGGGCCTTTTCTGCTTTGGCCCCCCGACTGTGGAATTCACTGCCCATTGAGATTAGGCAGGCCCCCACTTTGCTAGCCTTTAAGAAAGACTTAAAAACATAGCTCTTCCGGTGTGCCTTTGGAGAGTAACTGTCATATTTTCCTTTGGTTATTCCCTTGGGATATCTATCCTCTAGACTGTTCCACTATTTTATGTCCCTGCTCCCCGTGATTTTATTCATATGTCTTTCTCACCAAGTTTTAATTTAGTGTTCATGTGGCCTGCCCTGGTTTTTATTGCTTTTTCTGAATTTTGGATTGTAATGTATGTTATTATTTATTGTATTGTTAAATTGTGTTATGATATGTTGTTTTATATTTTGTCATATTGTATGGTTTTGGGCATGGCCCCATGTAAGCGGCCCCGAGTCCCCGTTGGGGAGATGGTGGCGGGTATAAATAAATTATTATTATTATTATTATTATTATTATTATTATTATTATTATTATTATTATTATTATTATATCTGGTGATAGCTCTGTCCCATGGATTTATGCAACCCTCCTTTTAAATACATGTCAGTTAGTGCCCATCACCATAATTTAAGGAAGAAACTTAAATTTTAAATATATTTGATATGTAAGAATTGCTTCCTTTTCTCTTTTCCAAATCTTCCATCATCAGCTTTACTAGATGATCACAGGTCCTAGTATTTATTACTGTTCAGGCTATTGGTTGTTTGATGGTGTTGTTTTTATGTTGTTATGATGTTGTTTTAAATTTATTGAGTTGTGTTTTTAATATATGTCTGATCAGGCTAGTCCTCATGTAAGCCGCCCTGAGTCCTTTGGGAAAAGGAGGTGAGATACAAAAATAAAGTTGTTATTATTATTATTATTATTATTATTATTATTATTATTATTACTACTACTACTACTACTACTACTACTACAACTACTATATTACAAATCTGGGAGATGTGTCCTCTCGTTATTCGTACCATGCATACTTTCTTATGCCATGATTATAGTCTCCTTTCCTTGCCTCTTTCCCCCTCCATGCAACAATCCCAAATGTTATAAGAACTCTTCACTTGTTCAAATGTTTTATTTAAATGCCTATTTTATAGCTTTTAAAATTTCAGTTCTGTTTTGCTTTCCTTTTTTCATACATTTTGGTAAATGCATAATTTATTATTTAAGCATGGACAGGCCCACAGAATTTGTGATATGACGAGCAGATACAACAATCAGATAAATGTGAGATATTTGAATTTGGGGCAAGTTGTCACAGCTGACAGTAAACTACTAGAAACTTCTTAAAATGGATTATTGTGTAACACTGCATATTTATTCTTCACTGTGGAACCAGTGACGGATCAACTACACTGAAAGCATAATATACACAGGAGTGTAAGTATAAGGAGGGCAACGTGTTAATATTCTCCCCCCTAAGAATACTTCCCCTCAGTATAATTTTACTTTAGCCTTTACTATGATTGCAGTAACTAAAAACTTCAGCTGAGTGTGTAAAAATACATTTTTAGGCACCCAAAGAAAAAGAACGGGATGTAAACAGAGCTAATATAAGAGTTCTAGGTGTGAATAATTTTTAAAGTCTCACTCTCAGCAGTGCCAGAAATATAAAGGGTGGAAGGAAGGACAGAGTTCCTATTTGGGGAGGGCGATACCACTTATTTTATTCCTTTATAGACACCTGAGAGTGTCAGATAACCTGAATATTATTGAGTTCTCTAGGAATTATATACTGTGGTCTATGCCTACCTGTCTCAAGATTAAATTTCAAGTGTGTTCACTCAGACGTAAGACGAACTGAATTTAATGGGACTTCCTAGCTAACATGTATGCTTAGGATTGCAAATGTAGACATTTCTATAAGTAATATTTATTTCTAAAAAGGAATGGTATCTTTTCAGGTGACATATTATATCAAAGTCCACATTAAAAAAATAATTTTATGTTATTACGCTTAAACTAATGTAGAGAATACATTCACCATATTTCATGATAGCTTCCTGTTTCTCATTAAACCAAGAGATATAAAATTCTTCTGTTTTCCCATTATAATGCTTAGTCTGTTAGCAAATGCAAACAATGGAATAAATGATACATTGACATGAAGATAACAGCAAGAATTGATCACATAATCAAACATTATATCAGCAAAAACCACACTTAAAAAATAAATACCACTTGAGGTTTTCCATATACAATGAGATCTGTACTTTAGACTTTATAATGAACTTTATTAGTTAAATATTAACGATCCGAAGCATTTTTGGAAAAAATAGTTATTTTTAAGGTTTGCTAAACAATATCCAACCTGTCAGTTAGATGAAATGATACATGATTTATATGCAATAATGCCACCTATGTTGTCTGAGTGCCCATGGTATATGAAAATAGCTTCTCTACAAAAAATGTCTCCTCTACAAAAATAAAAAATGATAAACGATAGCATCTCACAAGCAACAGATGTGAAAACAATATGTATTGCCTTCTCAATTTGCAGCGCATAGTTTTAAGCCTGACCTACACCTTTAACATGAAACATAGTTCCATTAAAATCAATGGTACTCGCTTCTAATGAAGTCCCAGCATAACACCATTGTCTTTTATAGTAGATGACTGTATCACACCTTCTTCATTGCTGCATGCATTGATCCGCAGGGATGTCACATCCAACTGTGTTGCTCTTGTTTCGGTGTAAGTAGCATCCTTTCAGGTTCCCACAGATACAGCTGAGTGCTTCTCTGTTCTGCTGGTTAAAAGAAAAGGGAGAAAGAAAAGCAGGGGCTGTCTGTTGAACATTCCGGGAAATGTTCTGCTGCACAGTTGAAGAGGAGGGTAATCCATAAAACCAGTCCACAGGGTCCCACTTTGCTCGATCAAATCGTACCAGGGATGAAAATGTTCTGTGAGAGAAGGCAACATTAGTCTCCCATCTCTGGTAAGCGTTTGCAAAATATTGACCATTGCCACACAGCATCTTCCACAAAGAATCTGAAAAGTAGGAATTCATTTGATAATGGGTAGTAAGGGTTAAACAAGAGCAGTATCCCCACGGTGCAAGGCAAGTCATGCTGAGATATGGCTCGTATTCCTTTTGGTGCTCTCGCTTGTGTGATCTGCGGTGTTGCCTAAAGTCCCCGAGCACGAAATCATTAATGTTAGTCGGATGGATACTCCAATAATTTCCTTTGCCATCTTCACATCTTCCTACTTTGACAAAACAATCATTGAGTGAAAGATTATGCCTGATGCTGTTTCTCCAGCTTTGACTTTGCTTCCTGTAGTAAGGAAAATTCTCTTCAATGTATCTGTAAATAGCTGCTAAGCCGAGTTTCTTTGAAGGTGAGGCAAGAATCGCCTTTGCTATCAAAGCAACATAAGATAATGGAGGCTTTTCCGAAGTGTTTTGTTCACACATTATTTGAGATGGACTTCTGTCAATATCTGGAACAGAGACATCTGGTTTGGGGCAAATCACATTAGCTGTTTCTAACTTTGCCTTGTATGCTTCATTGGTGTTTAGCATTTCTTCATCAGGCTAAGAAGTCCCAGCCACTACAACAATATCCATACCCTAGTTTTCTTCTGAAGTTTCTCGTACATTTCTTAGTAAATGTATTCATGGACAAAATAAATGGAATAGAAAAGCTGGCTAAATGTTCTGCTGTGACTGGTTTCCTGATCTCTATTTTATACCGTGTTGATTCAACTACCTGTGTTTACAAGATGTCAAGGTATAAATCCTTACTGAATGGAGGCAGAAATGAAATAAATATAGTACGATAAGTATGAAGATAAGCAGACGAAGGCCCTAGGCAATTATTTCTGTGTAATCTGGGAAAGAACCCTTCACCATTCCCCACTGAAAGCTGATTGAGGCAAAAAAAAAAAATCTTTTTGTGGTATGATAGCCGTTATGAAAGGAACAGTGCTTCCACTGATATGCAGAACAAACTGAAATCATTGCTTGGTTCCTGTATGCTACACCTAATCAAACATGTCTGTATCTGATAGAAAGTATGTTTGCTTTACAGAAAAGACAAAATGAAATTTATTGAAAACTCAACTGCAGTTATTGCTCGAGTCTTAAACAAAATTAAAACAAGAGCTTTCAAGACTTTAGTCTTTCCCTACAAATAGACAAGAGTCTTCCTCAGGATCCCACCTGACCTAAGGTGGTAGAGAGCTGTAAAGAAGAGCAGCCATCCAGAACACACCTAGAAATCCTAAAGAGTCTATAGCTCGTGTGCAGCAGATGCACAATGCCTCAGCCCCACATCATCTCATCACAATCATACACCATTCTCTTGTTAACCTGCCTTAGATCCAGACCTAATCATTTCCCTGGCATTCCAGGAGCAGATTTGGTAATGAGATAGGTGAGAAATCTCTAATTGAAGGTAAACCCTCCAGTTTAACTGCACCAGTACCCTTTCACACTACCCAATTGTAGCAGCATGATTCCACTTTAACTGCCATGATGTCATGCCATGGAATCCCACACAATTCTGGGAAATGTGGTTTGGAAAGGCGAGGACCTCTATAGCTGAGAATTCAAAAGGCTCTGCCCTAAACTACATTTCCCAGAATTCTGTAGGTGGCAGAAATGCAGAGCTGCCTGCTTTAAAGCTCGGGTGTGGTAATGTGAGAGCTCTAACAATTCATGAGACAACAAAACCCAGGATTCCATATGACACAACCAACATCTAAACCCTGGTTTGCTGATGTAGCAATACTATCCAGCCCTCCCAATGAAACCAACTCCAGATCTTTCAACTTCAAGTGATAGGAAATGGACAACTTGAGACTCAAATCTTTTTTCAATTTGGCACTTATTGGTGATATAGGGCAAAACCTGATTTTACTGCATTTATTTGTAAACTGCGCCCCTGGTGGTGGCGAAGTGTGTTAAAGCGCTGAGCTTCTGAACTTGCAGACCGAAAGGTCCCAGGTTCAAATTCCGGGAGCGGAATGAGCGCCCGCTGTTAGCCCTAGCTCCTGCCAATCTAGCAGTTTGAAAACATGCAAATGTGAGTAGATCAATAGATACCGCTCTGGTGGGAAGGTAACGGCGCTCCATGCAGTCATGCCGGCCACATGACCTTGGAGGTGTCTACGGACAATGCCAGCTCTTTTGGCTTAGAAATGGAGATGAGCACCAACCCCCAGAGTTGGTCACGACTGGACTTAACGTCAGGGGAAAACCTTTATCTTACCTTTGTAAACTATAACAATCAGTATTGCAAAATATTTTTTATGAACACAGATCTTTCTTCTGTAATAGTACTGTTTATAATAAGCAATCAATGTGTATAATGAACTATCTTTAATGTTTGAAGAGATGTGTTTTGTTACCACCATCATAAATACTGAGCTATCAAAAGAGATGTCATTGTCCTCTTATCAAAAAGACTGAAAACTTTTAAAGAAATCTTTAGTGAAATGGATGTTTGCTCAATCTTCCATTGTTTAAAATAAAAATAATACATTCACATGCATAAATATAAAAATACCTCAGTCCAGTAAACAACTTAGATGGATTAGATGGGAAAGAAAATATTTATTTATAGACTTGGATTCTCAATGTGTGCAAAAAGGAAAAGAGAATAATTTTCTTAATCATGTTAAAATGTGATTAGTGCTTTTTATGAGAAAACATCTATAAAAAACCAAATTCACTGGCACCAGAATTTCCACACATTAAAACAGCTTAATCTCAAAATGTGGAGTGAAGGTGCAATTCTCTTAATGATCTTTTCCACCAAGTGGATAGAAACAGAACCTAACAATTTACTCCAGAAGCAACTCCGGTTGCTCCTGACACAAAAAAAACCCAAACTTACAATTATGGTGAGCCTATTGAATCAACTGCCGGTTGGTAAGTCAACAGGTACACACATTTGAGTCTCCTTGTGGAGAGAAAAAGCAGGGTAAAAACACAACAACAACAACAACAACAACAACAACAACAACAACAACAACTGAATAAATAAATCCCATTGATTGAATAGCTCTACTTTTGCTGGGCCTAGCAATTTAGACCAATTAAGAAATACATGAGATGACAGACTATTTGGTACAATATAACAATCATATTTTTAACCTATTCAATGAACTCTTGCTTTAAGATCCTGGATTGATAGCATGGACTCTAGTGACCTCATAACGATCTCCAAAGTCTCTGTTGCCTCTAAATGAAAACAATAATAATGTACTTTATTTCGGGGTGAGAAGAGCGTAATATAAATACTGAAATAATAATAATAATAATAATAATAATAATAATAATAATAATAATAATAATAATAACAACAACTTTATTTTTGTATCCTGCCTCCATCTCCCAGAAAGGGACTTGGGCAGCTTACATGCGGATAAGCCTGATCAACATAGTTGAAATATAACATAATAAAGTTCCTAAAACAACATCATAATAGAACAAAATAAAACAACACATAACATAACATAGCATAAAACATCATTGAACAAACCACCAATGGCCTGGGTAGTAAACCGTTTCTGAGGGGCAGGCAGGGCTATACTTTAAGAGGTGACAATAAAGTAGCAAACACAAAGTTGAAGTATATCATTATGATATATTATGAAGGGCCTTAAATTAAAATGAGTTCAAATAAGAAGAAATAATACAAAAAAAATTAAGAACCAGTAATGAGGTACCATTCAGATGTGCCTAAGATTTAAATATGACTTGGCTCCAGGTTGTCTGAAGGATTATGTTCTCCTATGTAAGTCTTCCTTGAGTTCTAAGGTCTTGTTTTGATCCTTTCAATCTAAGCAGCAGAACATTATCTCCATTTAATTCCTCCCAAGCATTCACGTTCCACAAAAGTTCACTGTCTTAACACAAAGAAGTAGCATGCAGATTTGTTTAGACCTATATGTTCTAAGCAAGTGCAGTAGCCGCTATACCAGTCAAAATAAAACACGAATTTGTAATATTGGTTCAGCTGAGACAAGTGCAGATTTTACTGCTGCTAAACAGGAGCCTTTGTGTACGAGCTATTTTATCTATAGAAATGGGCATATTGTAGGGGCTGGTCAGAGAATAACTCATGCAATGCCCAAGAGTTACTTGATACATTGTAATACAGGATATATAATGGGATTATAACTGACAGGCAGCATGGCAGGACCAATTTGCCACACTTGCCTCAACCAGGATCTGTGTGTTTTGCTGACTGATAGCACACAGTGGTCGTAATCCTGTATTAAAACCTAGCATTTCTCTCTTTTCCTCTCCTTCCCCTTCTCTTCCCAGCACTCTTTCATTCCCTTTGAAAGGGTACATTTTCATCCTTTATTTCTTAGTTTATTTCTGTATTGTTTTTCAACAAGAATAAACTTATCAGAGGTTACTACAATCAAAATGAACCAATCAAAATGAACAGAATGACAACAAAACCACCACTTTCTTCCGCACACTGCTAGTTTTAATCCTGCCATAATCTCAAGGGCCACAGCAGCTTGGCTGAAACAAATATTGGGGGTGGTGTGTGTGTATGAATGAAGACCCTTCACCAGGCCAGATGTTTCATAACAGGCTCTTTTATTTGGTAATAATAGCAAGTCCTTTTGTAGAGCATGACAATGATATATTGTATCATCATTACATTTAATAAAAGTGAAAATCTATATGTGTGTATGTGGCAGAAGTGTCTATTTACACAGACAGCCTCCCGCCTCCACAAACTGCTTTAACCCAGAGTGCTGGGGAGCCACCAAAGCTCTCCCTCCAAGGGCATTGCAAGTTACAGTGAGCCACATCCCAGGGTTCCTTTCTCTCTCCATGGGTGTGGAATTTGCATGACCATGCTCACTGCCACGTTCTTAACCGCTTACATAACCCCACCCATTGCCTCTCCCTTAACCCTTTCCTATTCTTTTCAATGGCAAACAACAACTGAACATACTAGAGAGAGAGGTTTGGGGAGAATTCACAATGATTTATAGGAGTTGTAAGGATTTAGATGTATAGTTCACCTACAATCTAAGAGCACTCTAAACCAATGATGGATCTGGAACTAATTTGAAACACAGACCCAATGCTGCCAACTTTGCATACTGGTGGACTTTGGAGGTGATTGACCTTGAAATCTGTGGCTTATAGTTGACCCTTATCCAGAGAGCACTGAATCCAGCCAATGTTAGATCTGGACCACACTTGGCATACAGACCAAACATGGCCAACTGTGAATACTGATGGGATTTAGGAGTGCTTGCCCTAGGAATCTGGGAATTGTAATTTACCCTTATTGAGAGAGCACTGAGCATATCCAATGACGGATATAGACCAAGCTTGTCACACAGACCCAACATGGCCAACTGTGAAAACAGACAGGATTTCAGGAAACTTGATCCAATATTTTTGGGAATTGTACTTCACCCACATGCTTATGCAATTCCTAATGGGAACATTAATAAAAAAACAAAAGCAAAGTCTGAGTTTTTTCCCCTAAGAAATAGCGTAACATATGTTAAAACTGATATTATCTAACATCCAAAAACAAACAATGCCTTTTTCAAATAACACAGGCATCGCTGGGTACTGAAGCTAGTAATAAATAAAATACCCCAGTCAGCATGGTAATCCTCATAAAAAGTAACTTTTGCAAGTTTTCAGTCTCATTCCAGATTATTAAAGATAGCCTTACTTTAATTTTTACAGCCTTCTAACTGAAGGTTTTATGCATTTAAGAATGCAATAAAGTAAATCTCAGGTGCAGGAGAGTTAGCAATGTGAAAAAAATGTCAATAGAAATGTATAATGAGTGCTGACAGTACTAAAATATTAGTGGCAGGGAGGACAGTAGAATCAATTATGTTGTCTTTTGAATGACAAATAAACTATAAGTGTATATTAATTGTAAATTGTTTTCATATCCAAATCGTAGTTCGTGATGAATTGCAGCTCCAGGTTGCAGAAGATTTGAAAGAAGTCTGTGAAGCTTCTGAAGTACTATTTACAGTGCATGTTATTTTAACCGTATCCTAAATTGCCCAGCGATCATTAGCTGGGTTCACTGGTGGTGCCACTGAACCTCGGCTCTGAAATCAATTAGGCAAGGGAAGTCAAACTGCACACTTTTCATTTTGACATAGTTAAAATCTCAAACAACAGAAAAATAATTAGCAAGATGTGATAAATATCCCAGTATGGGAGACTATGTTTCTGCATTGATACTCCTTGTTTGCTCAACATAAGAGAGCTTATTTTATGAATACAACTAACATTTCATGATTTCATGAACAAAGGTTCTGGTTTTCAAGTTACCTACATGTTGAATGTAGGTATTATCTTCATGTTTTCACAGCAATGCGATCAGACTGAAGAAGGCTGTGGAAGAGCAGACTAACATAGCTAACAAGCCATTGCTCCTATTAATAGAACAGAGTCTCTTTTGCAATGTCAAACGTAATATTAATCCTTGTTTCAAATCACAGTCTCAAATATCAGCTGCAACTACATGAACTGGTCTCTTTCGATTTATATCAGAGAACCCAATGGAGTCTTTTGAAGAACCTGGTCACATTAGTAAGGAGAACTTATTAGAAGTTCCTTCTTTAAACGATTCTCTCTCAGAAGATGAAGATGTTAAAAGTACGCATCAACATCGCTTCTCCCCAAGTCCCCGCAGGCGGAATTCAGATTCTTCTGAAGAAATGGAGCCAGAAGCCCCATCTACCATTGCAAGAAAAGTTTCATTTGCAGATGCATTTGGTTTTGACCTCGTATCTGTTAAGGAGTTTGATACCTGGGATGTTCCAATTTCAGCACCAGATGATGACTTAGAACATGAAGATGTGCCAGTGGAGGAATTCTATTTAACTCCACTGTTTACCCCACCTACCACAAAAGATGAACTTCTGCAAAAAGTGCGAGCACAGAAAGTATGGCTAGAGTCTGTAGAGTTTCTACCAGGGATAACATGTATGAAGGGCATAATTCGTGTTCTGAATGTATCCTTTGAAAAGCTGGTCTACGTTCGAATGTCTCTGGATAATTGGCTGACTTATTATGACATCTTAGGAGACTATGTGCCTAATTCTTGTGATGGTGAAACTGACCAGTTCTTGTTCAAGATTTCATTGGTTCCTCCATATCAGAGAGATGGTGCAAAGATTGAATTTTGTATACGTTATGAGACATCAGCAGGAATATTTTGGTCAAATAATGACAACAAGAATTATATTTTGACCTGCCACAAAAAGGAAAGCACATCAGCACCAACTCCACCATCATCATTGGAGAATTCTCCACTCCAGGAAGAAGTTACAGATAAATATATCAAAGGCTGCTTAAAGACAACACCAAGCAGGTGAGCCTGCATCTGACCCTTTGCTTACCCTTTTTCCCTTTGCAAAAATTATTTTTGTTATAGTTTCCAAAAGGATGTTTCTCATCCCCCTAAATAAAAAGATTCTCATAATTACTGTTCAATGATTAACCCCCCCCCCTTTACCCACTTTCTGCTTTTCAGTTTCCCTACTAGTTTAGATTCCCTACTAGTTTAAAGAAAATATGGATAATTACAATGTATTATTCACAGATTTCAGAGTTAATTGGCTTAGTCTAGGAAAATTTTTGGCAAGCTAAAAAGTTTCATAGTAGCACGAAAGCAATACAGGCAGTTCCCAAGTTACAAGCATCTGACTTATAAAAGACTTGTAGTTAAGAACAGGGATGAGGCAACAAGAAATGAGAGAAACATACCTTTCAGTATATTCTGAAAGAGTTATGGAGAAAAGGTGTCTCCACAGAAGCTTTATCACTAATTTTTGTTTCCACAACAATCTTCTGAACAGGGGCACAGACAGCAAAACAAACAGCACAAGAATATTAACCCTTCCCCATGCTATCCAAAGCTCTCTCGCTCTCTCAGTTGGATCGAATTAGAAAATTGCATTCAGAAGTTGTCTGAGATGCTGAGCTCTGATGGTGGTCTGTGCATGAGGAATTTAAAAGATTAGAACTTCATCATGAGGCAATTCCACTGGAAGTAATGCCACAACAGAGGTCATGCCGCAACAAAGTGGCAAATATCAGTTATTGAGTCATCAAAATATGAAACTAGAAATTAATTCTGGTTTTAGCCAATCTTCCATAAAGGTTTAGGGAGTGGAGGGTTGACACTATCCAATAATTATGGAAGTTTGCAGGCATGGCTTTTGACAAAATTTGTGCATTTCCTACAAATTTATTTGTTGGGTGTGGGGACTTTAGGGGGTCTGTTATTGGTCTGAGAAGTCACTCAAATTAACTGGGAGCCATAGATTGCTTTTGAATATGTTATTTGCAAAATTCCCAAAACAGCAGACTTATTGCCTTCAGTTAACAAAGTAGTTTTTTTCTGTCAGGAGTGACTTGAGAAACTGCAAGTCGCTTCTGGTGTGAGAGAATTGACCGTCTGCAAGGACGTTGCTCAGGGGACGCCCGGATGTTTTGATGTTTTACCATCCTTGTGGGAGGCTTCTCTCATGTCCCCACATGGGAAGCTGGAGCTGATAGAGAGATCTCATGTGGGCTTTCCCTGAATTCAAACTGGAAACCTTCAGGTCAACAACCCAACCTTCAAGTCAGCAGTCCTGCCAGTATTGTGCCACCGGGGGCTCCAACAACAAAGTAGATGGTTCTTTGGCATGACTTATTTAACAGAAAAGCTGGTACCAGAGGCAGAAATAATGTGGAATGAACAGGAGTAGGTTTCCTCACAACAAAAATAAAAACTTTTCATGCACATGTTAAATGAAACAACTAGTTTAGATGAGGCTTGGATAAATAATGAAAATCAATATCCTTTCAAAAATCAATATCCTTTCTTTCATCAGCCTCCAGTTTTTATGATTTCCATTTTGGTGGGAAAACCTATTAATCTATTCTGTGATATGGGTACCTGTTGAGGCAGGCCATCTGCTTTCCCCTTCTCTGGACCCTTTTACACAAGCCCTAAAATACGGAGGTTACTGAGTTACCAAGTTCTGAAACATTTATTTTGTAAAAGGGAACATTTTTGTTGGGCATTTTGTTAACCAAAGTATGCTTGTATTGTTAAGATCAAGAAGGGTGTCTGACTGATTAACATTGGATTGTCTTGGATATGGCATATCCAGCTTCATTTCTTTCTTTAGGAGTGTGGTTATCTAAATAGTGAGATGGAAGCCTCTCATATATTTATTTCAGTATTGCAGAATGTTCTGTGTACATTGTTTTCTGCCAGAATTCTCCAGAAAATGTATTTATTTGTTTATTTATTTATTTGCCATATTTATATCCCGCCCTTCTCACCCTGAAGGGAACTCAGAGTGGCACACATAAAGGCACAATTTGATGCTGTATAACACATATTCACCAAATAAAAACATATACATATGCATTTAAAAACCACTAAAACAATTTAACATTAAAATTATTAAAATCACATAACCCAGTTTCATAATCCAAGGCTGTTCCAGTTATCATGAATTAGAAAATACAACTCCTCTACAGGAATCTAGATCTGCTGTTTTTGGAAAACTAGACATCTTGGCTACTATTACCAATAACAATATCAGCAGGTCATCAAGGCTAGGAGCACTAAAGATCCCATTTGAAATGCTTGTCTTGTACAACCAAATGACAATTTTTCTCCAGTGGCATGCAGAAATGATATGGCCTGTAGATAATAGCAAGTTGTGAGTTGGAGCAAAAGGGAAAACGGAACTGATTGCTTCCACATAGGTCACCAAGTGCAGCTGAGACATATCACTGCTTTCAGAGACCATTGAGAGACCTTATCAGAAAGACCAGGTGGTCATAGAGATGTTTTGAAACATGAAGACAGTAACCAAAAAACTGTTTCTACCTCTCCTGCTACCACTACCGTTTCCCCGAAAATAAGACATCCCCTGAAAATAAGATCTAGTAGAGGTTTTGCTGAATTGCTAAATATAAGGCCTCACCCAAAAGTAAGACCTAGCAAAGCTTTTGTTTGGAAGCATGCCTGCTGAACAGAACACCGGAGCATGCAGGATAGGTAAATGTATGTACCATAGACTGTTGTACATGGAAATAATGGAAGTAACAAGAAATTCTTGATAGGATTCACAGTTTGTCTGGTTATGCTAGTTTGTGATGACAACTACTATACAATATATAATAAATGTTCAATTTTTTGTTCAGCAATAAATGCAAATTCTTCTTCATGGAAAAATAATACATCCCCTGAAAATAAGACCTAGTGCAACTTTGGGAACAAAAATTAATATAAGACACTGTCTTATTTTCAGGGAAACACGGTAGTAGTTGTGCAGGTGCGATTACTTGCTGCTGCTCCTGTTACTACTGCTACACTAGGTACTATACAATAAAAAAGCATGTCTTACCTAGTACTTTCAACTAAATTTGCCTATAAACCCCGCATTAAAATTTGCTAGTATGAGACATATTACAAAAGAGAGAATATTCTACAGGGGAAATGGTTAACTTTATAGGAAGCTGATCCGGGCAGAACCAGGAAATATACAAATGAAGACCCTTGAAGAATTGAACCAAAAGGGCTTTAAATACAACTGGCTCCTATGCAGACAATTGCATGAGAAATTTAAAGAAAAACTAAGAACTACAGGTTTTCAGACTGTGAAAACATGGTATTAATGTAGCTATGGTCCAGAAGCCAAGAAGACTTATATCATATATACAAAAAAATATATTGACCTGGCATGCTGAAGAGGAAGTAGTAAAGGACTCTATGGTTAGATGGGCTCAAAATTTAGTTCAAGAGATTAAAATGACTCAATGGGAACAGGCTTGAAAAAAATGAAATACACGCCATGCCAAAATCTTAGAGAAAATCTTCACAAAATGCACCTGCAATGGTATTTCCCTCCAGAGAGACTAGCAAAAATGTACAACTAGGCTGACAAATACAGGAAATGCGGAAATGAAAAAAGCACATGTTAGCACATATGGTGGACATGCAGTAAAGTAAGCAATTATTGGAAACATATCCACCTATATCTTGAAAAGATACTAAATATGAACTTTGTAATGACACCATAAATGTATCTTTTGAACATGAATTAGAAGAGAAATCTGGTAAATTTTCATTTTATATGACAGTGGCAGCACGATTAGTATATGCCAGATATTGGAAAAGCCCAGAGGTACCTGATATAGAAGAATGGGAAAAATATTTTGTTGATTTGCTGATAATGGATAAAATAACTGCACTCTCAGGAGGAGAGCAATTAGAGGATTTTGTTAAAGAATGGCAGTCAGTGATCCAACAATTCAACAATAAAGTAAAGTTAAGCTGCTTAAAGAATATCTACAGAAGATCCTACAAGACTGCAGGCAAAGAGGAAACTAACTTAGAATCTCTGATTCTCTTCTTTGTCTTACTCAAACAAATACCAGAGAATCTTTAAATATTGATAATATGTTAGACATGCTAATGAACTCTCCGGAACTTTAAAATATAATAGAAGTCCCAATATTATCACTGTATACAACAAGCATTTACACTATATGCTTATTTTAATAATTAAAATTAAAATTAAAAATTGCTAGCTAATTAGGGAATGCAATTTTAGTAAGGCTTTTTGTGTTACATCGTTGCTCTACACATCCAGAGACATAGGATGCTTGTTTCAAAGTAAGTTGCACTGAATCTTCATGTGAAAGGGTATAGGACTACAGCCTTAAGCTTCTGTTCTCTTTACAGTTCAATCTTTGGCATGACTACTCCAAAATAAGTTCCAGTTAATTTAAATGTACTTATTTTGAGATATGTGAATATTTAATTGCAGCCTTAGTCTTCGGATTCAGGGGCAGAGATAAATCCCGAAGGGCAGTGGTTCCCCTGGTGTTTTGGCCTACAACTCCCAGAAATCCAGTGGTTTACCAGTGGTTAAGATTTCTGGGAGTTGAAGGCCAAAACATCTGGGGATCCACAGGTTGAGAAACACTGCCATAGGGACTGTACCATGTAGCTTTCAAGTATCTTTGAATCAGGTCTCAATTATCCCAGATATGGATTCTACTTTGCTTGCTCTGAGGCATGCCTCCACGTCAAGCCAGCACTGTTTCCATTCCCTTATGTTACTGTACGAAACTAGAAACCTGGGGATTCTGCAGGATGTTTCCAAGATAGGTAAAATGCAATTGTGTCACTCTAGCTGGTAGTATGAACTATTTGATCTTGCCAAGGAGAGGAAAACTGAAGCATATGATTCAAAACAGGAGAATGTATTTAATTCCTTTGATTTGATCATTCGCAAGTGCAGAGACTGGCATCCAACTATTTTTCACGAAGAGATTAAGTCAATTTAATCAGTGGAATTTACATATGCTTGCAGTGATTACATTCCCATTGACTTAATGCAGTGGTGCACAACCTGTGACCCTCCAGATGTTTTGGATTTCAGCTCCCAGAATTCCAGACTACTGGACAAGCCAGCTAGGGCTTCTAGGAGCTGGTGTCCCAAAAAGCTAGTGGGCCACAGATTGTGCACCATTGACTTAATGGATCTACAGTGTTCCTTCACTACTTCGCAGTTCACTTTTCGCGGATTCGCGGATTTGTGGTTTTTCAATAAACTCTAAAAAACTATTATAAGTAATAAAAAATTACAATTTATAGCCTAAGGAAGGGAGGAAGGAGAAGCCAAAGGGAGAGAAAAGGAGCCCAAGCAGCAACAGGAGGAGAAGGAGGTGATTTATCCACACACGACTGGTTGATAAAGACGTAAAATAATGTATAACTACTAAAATAATATATAAATATTAAAATAAATATGGTGTCCCTACTTTGCGGATTTTCACTTATTGCAGGTGGACCTGGAACCTAACCCCAGCAAAAAGTGAGGGAACACTGTACTCTAGCTGAGATTACAAACTAGATTTAGATCTGTAAGTTCATTTTCTGGAAGCAAAACCTATGTTTCTTTGTTTTTAGCAACCCTTTGACTACACCTTGGTAATCCTTTAATAGACAACTCTGACAGCTGCTGATATTATCTCCATTTATGAATATACAGTTTACTATGTTTTTCCCTTTCAGTTATTGCTCCCTATTGATTCATAACTTTTTTAAAAGGAAAGGACAAAACATGGGTCAAAGAGTTAAATTTCTTTGCATATTTCAGAGATTGTTGCTACACACCCTAATTGAAAGAGCATACTGCAATCAGCCGGTAGATTTGGCTTAAGCCTTTTGCTATTATTAGGAAGTGATGATGTGCTTGGTCTTTACCAGCTGAACAGCTGTTCCTTGCTACTGGAAGGCTGGGTTTTATGTGCACAGGCTGACAACTGAGCAAATATCACTCCTGAAGTTGTTAAATCTTCCTTGATATACTTGTGTACTTCCCACTGGATCCACAGCTACTGCTAAGAGTTTCATAGGACTTTTGTTTTGTTTTACTTTATTTTGAGAATGCAGCCAGACAAACCATATTGGTTTGGGGACCACCTTGGAGTTTCTGAATGGCTTTATTTTTTATTTTATTTATTTTTTTAAAAACCCTCCACCTCTTTACAACTACCAGCACAGGAATAAACTTATGCAAGAGATGAATATGGAGGATTTGCCTAATTCATTGGCTATCTAAATTATATCCATTCCAGCACCTCATGGCTTGCTTTCACTCTCAATTCCATGCTGCACAGTTCTCCAACCAAGAATGATCTCTTGTCTGTGTTCTTGCTGTCATTTTTGTTTGTAGTTTTTATATGAAATTGTGTAGAGCAACTCTCCAAACTCTGACCTCCACAGCTCTCCTGAATTGCCAGTTGTAGACTCTTGCTGGCATCAGGACAATTGTTTCCAGTATATCTATATCTACAGAGTTTCTACAGGTCTGCTGGGAACCTCTGAAGAAGATGTAGTGCTGCCCTTAGGGTCACTGTTGAAGAGGTCCATATATTCTTTCCAGCCATTCTCAAAGGGGTTAAGATGGTTCTGCTGCCTTATCCAAGTTGCCTTTTCTTCAGAATTGATCTCTACTACTGGCCAATTGGCATCAGCTTCTGCCTGTACAGAACATTTTGCAAACATTTTTGCAACACCCCAGGAGTTTAAGAAATAAATTATATGAAGGGAAGGTTGGAGAAGTTATCAATCAGTTCTTTGGGGTGTTGTGTGCTTTCCAGGCGGTATGGCCATGTTCTAGCAGGATTTTCTCCTTACATTTCACTTGCATCTGTGGCTGGCATCTTCAGTTAGAGTTCTTTCTCAGGTTGTTCTTAACGTAATCATAGATGACATGCTATAGACCCTAATATGTCTAAGGACCCCTTCAGACGGAAGGACAGGGAGGGGGGAGAGAGTGGGGGAAAGCAGGGGGAAGTGAGGGAAAGCAGACGAAACATACGGGAAAGCAGAGGGAACCATCTTACCCCATTCCCTCCCATATTTCCCCATCTCCTGGGGTGGCCAACCATCCCATGTGCTTACTGCACCTTTTCCCATCTTTTTTCCACTTTCTCCCACAACCTGCTGCTTAGACTTGGGTAATACCAGCATTCTTCTTCAACATCAATAGTACAATAGTCAGATCTACTGAACTGAATGAGACCATCCCTTTTCAACCCATGTTTATGTATGAATGGTCATCTACGATGGCAGATAGCATGATTAATAGTGAAAGTAAAGTTTTTACCATGTTTCCCTGAAAATAAGACAGTGTCTTATATTAAAGATGTGCTATGTCTTATTTTCAGGGGATGTCTTATTTTTCCATGAAGAAGAATTCACATTTATTGTTGAACAAAAAAATGAACATTTATTATATATTGTACAGTAGTTGTCATCACAAACCAGCATAACCAGACAAACTGTGAATCCTATCAAGAATTTCTTGTTACTACCATTATTTCCATGTACAACTGGTATGTACATTTACCAATCCTGCATGCTCTGGTGTTCTGTTTGACAGGCACTTGGCATGCTTCCAAACAAAAACTTTGCTAGGTCTTACTTTCGGGGGAGGCCTTATATTTAGCAATTCAGCAAAACTTCTACTAGGTCTTATTTTTTGGGGATGTCTTATTTTTGGGGAAACAGGGTAAATGTTTTAATGTGTTTTAAATTCTATTTTAATATGTCTATTTTAATTGTACATTGGTTGAAGGCATTGAATAGTTGCCTATGTGTAAAGCTGCCTTGAGTCCCCTTCGGCGTTGGGAAAGGTAGGGTATAAATATGGCAAATAAAAATAAATTGAAATCTCCATTGAGTTTAAACTGCACTGGAGTTATTCCAAAGAAGTGAGCATAGGACTGGTATTTTACCTCTAAGATCTAATTTAGTAAAGTTACTTTCTGTGTAAACATGCATAGCATTGTGGTGGAAGTTAAGCATTCAAACTGAATATCAGATCAATTCAGACATACAAAATTCTGAAGACACAAACATCAGAGGTAACCTTTATGAAATAGAAGGAACCTAAGAGTCAGGCCCGTAGCCAGGATTTTGATTTGGGGGAAGGGGGGGGGCTGAGTTTGAGTGAGAGAGGATGTACCCTAGCAAACCTTTTGTATCATTATCCCAATATCCCCATGCATATGGGATATATTGAGCATGGTGATCAGATCATAATATGAATAAACGTAACAGTTTAAATAATACCGGTAAGGCCTTCTCATGGACCACCCTGAGAATTTCGGGGGGGGGGGGTTGCTGAAGCCCCTCAAGCCCCCGGCTACATGCCTGCTAAGAATACAGCTTTGGTACAGTTCATAATACAGCTACACAGCACAATAGAGTGGGGTTTAACAGTCAAGATAAGGGCAGAACTGTAACTTGAAATTCCCTGCAAGCAACCAGAAAAGGAAGGGTTTTTTTCTGAACTTGGCTGTAGTTCATAGAGAGCAGTGACAGAAGCAGTGGACAAGAACATGACGCATGGCACTCCCTGTTCCCCGCCCCCTAAATCCCTGCTAGGCTTAGAGCTTTGTAACCGTGAATGTAAAATGTGCATTTGGCCAGAACGCTCATTTGCATTACAAAGGGCTCTCCTTCACTTTCCTTTCCACAGCAGAACAATGATCAGCCACTGAAATAAACAGCAAGAGGGGAGCTCAAAAGCACATTTAAATGTGCAGTGGGGAAAGGCCCAAGTGTGGGCTGTTGAGGCCACCTGAAAAGCTGAGTCAGTTTGCATTCAGCGGTGTGTAATTGGGCTACAGCTGGGCGGGAAGCACTGGCATTAACAGGCAAAAGCTTTGTCAGACCAGCACAACTGTACATAAATCAGTAGGATTGGACTTAGCTGTTTATTTATGCCAACCTTGCAGCTGCCCAGTTTGTATCTTTCTGCCATGGGGTTGGGGAGCGTTAGTCTTTCTGAAACCCACTGTTTATTCTTTATTTATTGTTATCTATTATTTCATATTCGGAATAGTAATAAGTATTGGTCAGTCACAATGAAGTATTAGCTAAGCACCTTGCTGATAAAATTGATTGCATCCTCGAGGTCTTTCACTCCATATTGACAATAGATTTTTGATAAAGGGATTTTGTTTTGTTCAGTCTGATTAAAATCAACAGATTGCTTGGAGGCGTGAGGTCAACTATTTGCTTGTTGGCTGCAGAGTTTGTAAAATCTTCTATGGAGGAGGGTTAGGTTTCATCTTCTTTGAAATAAGATCACAGCTGGAGAATCTGTCACTGTTGGATTCCACTGTCTGAGGTAACAACTGTACAATTTCCAACCTTCTTTCTATGAAAAAGACTTGCATCTTTTCCAATCTAGATTCAGACCTGGAACTGGGATAGAAAAAGCCTTGGACTTTGCTGCAAAAGGACAGGAGGAATAACTCTCTCTTGGTTCTCTTACACTTGATAGCCATAGTGTCTTTCCACAGCATTTGGCTACCATCAGACTTAGGATCCTATTCTGGTATGATTCCAGTCTAACCTTGATGAACTTTTCTAGAAGGTCATCATAGAGAATTATTGCTTGTCCATTTGATTTCCTTATGGGTTTCTGAGGGATGTTTCCTCTGCTTTATAAACAACTACATTGAGCTGTTGTGAGAGTATGTGGGGGCGGGGGTTGGTTCTCACAGTATGCTGATAAGACTCAGAACTCTTTTTGATTTTCAATGGATGCCAAGAAAGATTGTTGTGTGGATATAGTGAGGGATGTGATATAAGGCAGCAAATTCAAATTCAAGATGAAGTTGTGTAGATCAAAAGAAACCAAGTTTGGAATACGACCTATTTTGGACTGTCTCTGGATGACCACATTCATGGCTTTGGGATGTCTCTAAACCTGGCATTGCTCCCTTTGTTGTAGCTAGGATGCTCTCCCTGGGTAGACTAGATCTGCTCCATCTCTGGCTGAGATTCTGATTGAGAAAACATATCATAAAACATATCATAAAAGAAAACATATCATAAAACAATTCATTTTGAAAATTATTAGAGACCTCTGGTCTCCCAATGACAAGATTTACTCAGATGTAAACTGGGCTTACTTAGAGCAGTGTTAGTCACTAACAAAATGCCAGCCTAAACTGAGCTTTCAGTAGATTGTGAAAATTATTTTGTTCAGCCATGGCTTTTTAAAATCATTTAAAAATTTCTCCTTTCACATCTTTTTTAAAAGTTCTATGCCGCTTTTAACTACTTTTAATTAAAATTGTATACTTTTATATATAAAAATTTGAATCCTTGCAATATGAATGGCAATTCCCATTGTTTTAAACAAATACTTAAATAGTATTTTTAAAAATCAAACAATCCATATTCATAATTTTCTGAGTTTCCATTACATAGAATATGAGGGAAGATCATCTCAAATATGACCGCAACGCTTTTAAGCTCATCACAAAGTACCTGTTTTTACATATTCAGCCTGTTATTTGTATCGGCAGATGTCAATATATGTCATTCAAACAATTGCACTCATCAGAATTGGATTGGATTTTGGGAAGTAAGATTGCCTTCCAATCCAGGTGCTGCTGAACTTGAGTTTTCGAGATGTGAGTGCATACATTCAAAAGCCCAATAGCTCTAGAATTATTAAATAAAATAAGATATGGGGAAAATAGGCAGGAATAAGAACTGAACCTATGCAACTCAAGATGGAGATCATTTTTACTGCATGTATGTCCAACTAAGCAAACGGGATCAATCAGTTTAATGCATTGCTTCTTCATTCCATTCTCAGGCAATGAAACAAGGTCAAAGTTTGCTTTGGGTAATGGGAATTTTGCAGAGTACACATTTTAGCAAGAAATGAATCCTTCCTCCATAGCAAATTGGTGTGTCTAATGTGTTGCCTATACCCAGTGGCTGAAAGCAGGTCTTGCTCAATGACCTAGATGTTTAAATGAAACTTTGCATTTGGATCAACATGTGGGGGAAAGGTCCAATGCATCATTTTTCTTACTTCCACAATGCCCTAAATAGGAACACATGTGCATGTCCAGCCAGTGTATTGCGTTATTTCAATGCACATATAGAATGTCAGAGCCTATGCTGGGATTCATGAACTAAATAAAGAAAATGATGTGAACTTTTGAGATGGCACAATGTTTATTTTAGAAAATTCCCATGGGGATTCACATAACGAAGAATGACAATTGTGCTGTATAGCAAACATTCTTTTAATTCAGACAAAATAAATGGAGGACAGGTAACGTGAGTTTTATAATAATAAGAAAAATAAAATAATTGGTAAAGTAACATAAACTTAACAACTGACCGATCATATTGTATGATATATAATAAGCATGTTTACAGCACTTGTATTAAGTAATTGCATTGACCTAAATATTTTAATATTTTAAACCCTACAGTCTTTTAAAATCAGTTACAAACTAAGAGATGATCATTTCCCCTTCAGTCTGTTTTATCTAGAATTTGTTTACTATATTTGCTTATTTATTGTGTTAGTTGTATTTTATCTATCCAACATATAAAGGACCAGTGATTTTGTTCAGTGTGGATATTCTTTAGAATTAAACAAATACTGCAGTTAACTTCAAGCTTTTCTGTAACCCCCGCCTCAAAAAAAAGAAAAGAAAAAAAAGACATGATGGCTGGAATACTGCTATTTTTAATGAAATGTGAACTTTAGAAGATTACAATTAAGTCACCATTCACCATCTTTGAAAGTCAGATTCCACAATTTATAGCATGGTAGTGTATTTCTACAACCTTGGCCTGTGACTAAAAATTAATTGGTGCATAGCCATAACAACAGTAAGGAAAATCAAAAAAATTAATAATACACAGTCCTAGTTGAAGGATTTCCATGGACTGCTTCTGACTGGGGCGTAAAAATAGTTTGCAACCACATTCCTTTCTAAAATGTCAGGCACATTGGTTGACTCGGAGCTTTCACAGTCTCATTGTGTCAGAGATTCTTCCATCCAATATTATATTCATTGCACCATACAGTTATTTTTTATTTATACTGCAATGGCTCAGAAATTGGTGCTCAGTGCACAGTAGGTTGTCTGTGAATTAACAATGAAATCTCATTTGTGTCAGACCACTGATCAATCTAGCTCAATATTGTCCACTGGAAGTAGCTCTCTAGGTTTTCAAATACGGGTTTTTTCAAGCCCTGTCTAGAAATGTTGGGGATTGAACGTGAGACTTTTTGCAGGGAAAGTAAAGGCTCTGCCTCTGAGATTTATTTCCAGTATGAAGGCAGTAATTATTTCTCATATGTCCTTCCCGTGGTTTCAGCACACAGTGGATAGCAAAAAATATCCACTGATGCAACAATGGTCTAAAATTTAACAAAGACGAAAGATCTCTGGATACTGTTCTATTATCCAGGCGGAGGCCACAAGGGGGCACTAGACAGGGAAGGATAGTCCATTTTAGGGGGGAGAGAGAGGGTTAAGGAGTTAAACCATTTCCCCTTGTTTTCCTGTCATTCCCCCCACTCATGCCGCTACTGTCAAAACAGCCATCCTTTAGGATATGGTTTTTCTCCTTCAACTGCCCCGCCCCCCCTCAAATGAAATGTACTACCCTTCTCTGTCTAGGCCCCCTTTTGGAGTCCATCCGAATAATGGAATAGTACCTGTCTTTGATATAGCTGGAGCCCCGGTGGCAAAGTGCATTAAAGCACTGAGCTGGAGACCGAAAGATCCCAGGTTCAAACCCTGGGAGCGGCATGTTAAATCCAGCTCTTGCCAACCTAGCAGTTCGAAAACATGCCAATGTGAGTAGATCAATAGGTACCGCTCTGGTGGGAAGGTAACGGCGCTCCATGCAGTCATGCCAGCCACATGACCTTGGAGGTGTCTATGGACAATGCCGGCTCTTCGGCTTAGAAATGGAGATGAGCACCAACCCCTAGAGTCGGTCACGACTGGACTTGATGTCAGGGAAACCTTTACTTTACCTTGATATAGCTGAAAATAGATCTGTGTATCTGGAAAGACAGTGGTATTTATTTCTGCGTAAACCTGAGCAGAATTGCACTGACAGACTATTATTATAACTGGGTTAGTTGCTTTATTCCATAAACAACATGACTAGACACAAAAAGTCAAGGTTCAAAGCCTTCAATGATTATGTTGAAAAGAAATGATGTCACTTATTATTTGAAAATTCCATTATAGATTGTTCTTTATCATTATTAAAACTACAACACCACCTTCTACTGCACCTGTTCATTCTGCAGAAGAAACACTCAGTTGAAAGAGAAATGAGATGTTTTATATACAAGGTAACACTTGTATCCATGGGACTGGTACCTACAATTTCACGTATTGTGTACAAAAAAGTGTATTATCTAGGCATTACAGTAGAGTCTCACTTATCCAACATTCTGGATTATCCAACGCATTTTTGTAGTCAATGTTTTCAATATATCGTGATATTTTGGTGCTAAATTCGTAAATTACTACATAGCATTACTGTGTATTGAACTACTTTTTCTGTCAAATTTGTTGTATAACATGATGTTTTGGTGCTTCATTTGTAAAATCATAACCTAATTTGATGTTTAATAGGCTTTTCCTTAATCCCTCCTTATTATCCAACATATTCACGTATCCAACATTCTGCTGGCCCGTTTATGTTGGATAAGTGAGACTCTACTGTATGTAGTTTTTCTAATAGGAGTTTATGGTATACCTCTGCTAGAGATTTACAAAGTCATGTTGGATGACCTAGAAATGCTAGAGACATATTCTCTCTAGGACATCCAGCACGGTTCTATGATATGTTTCTGTCAGAAGTCATTCATTCCAATAGGATTTGCGATTATCTGCAGCTTTACATTTCCATGGCAATTCCAGGACCATATCCCCTGTGGATATGGAGGCAGTATTGTGATACATTATGATACTGGTGTTTGCATGAGTACTATATGCTATCATTTTGCTTTTTGTGCACCAATTCCATTTGGAAACTTTTCAGACTTTGACAGTCATGGCTGCATCTTATAGAATCCCAGAGTTTTCAGCTTTGTGAAATACTAGGGCTCTCTGGCTGAATTCTCAATGCTCCTCCCTGATTCTATAGATCCCAAGACTCCATATAATGGAACCAGAACAGTTACATTAGAATCATAGTTCTACAATTGTGTACTGTTGAAACACTTTAAATTTGATGCTACATTTAACATTCTTGACTCCTCATACATTTTTTCCTCTTTGTATGTGTCTACAAAAGTGAAAATAGCACCAGAGGTTCAGATATAGATATAGATAGTGATTTGTATCTTAGGACCTCATCAAATGTCCCTTTGTAAAGCGGAGGACAGTGGGGAAAATTGTGGGGCAGCATAGGGAACCAACACACCGTGTTCCCTACCATCTGGATTTGGAGTATCCCTTCCCATGATATTTCCCCACTGACCCCCCATTTTCTCTGTGTTTTTTTCTATGAGGAGTCAGATATACACCCGACTCCTGTGGGCTCTTTTTGTCTTCACTGCCACAATGCTGACAGCATGAAGTCCCACATGTGTCATGTGATGGGCTCTGGGAAACTCAGTGCTGGCGGTGCAGAGAAGCAGGGAAAAGACGCTTCATCTGATGAGGTTGATAGTGCAGTGGATTGCCTCCTCCATTTCTGGATCATTTTTCTACCTGAAAATTGCTCTTCTCTTAAACATGCTAGTTGCTCCTGGATGTTATCATTTTAGAAAATGTTGTTCTTTATTGTCTGCAATTGTGCTAATCACGGTCCTGCTATGTTTTAAAAATAAAAACATTTTTTGAGAGAGATGACCACATGATCAAGCATTTCCCACTTGTCATTCTAATGCAGTGAAAGTAGAGAAATATGTAAGCTGCAACAAACTCAAGTCGCACTACTTTCATATGTCAGTATTTATCTTGGGATCTTATAGAACACTTCTAATATTATTTGCTCTGAGCTCCAGAATAGGACAATCAGATGCTGTAACATGCTTAGCTGAGAGAATTTTCCAAAAATATTCCTGCTCATTCAGCTTGCCTGAGTAGAAATGTTTCCTTTGAGACTTGAGACTGACATGATTGGGTTTTTAAAATTTGATCATTCAAGGGCAGATCAAGGGGAGCTTTCAGCTGACATCTTCCCTTGACTGCCATGGATCTTTGGTATTTCACCTGCCATTTACACAAATAATGTAATATTCTTTGGCTGGGCAATAAGACATAACAAGAACTCCTGAGCTACCTGAGCAGTGGTACTACTTTTGCTCTTATGCACAAGAACAGGACTCCACTGCAACTTGCCAAACAAATTTGAAATTCAGCCATTTCTCTTTAGTTCTAAAAATGTTTTAAAATCATGTTAAAGTTGGTTTTTTAAAAGAGAAAAACCAGTATACTATGGAAGGCAATTTCTGTGTCAGTGCACAGAAAAAATAAATAAACAAATGACATCACTCTTATTTTCATGCCACAGTTCTTGAGGTCTTCTGTCAGTTATGACTGTCATGCACATTTTGAATATCCATAGACATTGTATATGAATTACATGATGTAACAAAATTTGAGAAAAAATTCTGTTCCTGGTTTGAAAGTCTTATTTCCTGTTTAATTGTGCAGTACTTACTTTGAAAGTAGCTGTTATATTATAGAAACTTTGCTTTTGTGGCTGCCACAAACTGTGTTGAATTGGTTGAGACTTTAGGAGATATTTATTGAAAAACTATAGCAAATTTTGCTGCAGGATGTCCTTTTCCATGTTTTTATAATAGAACTAATTAAGAAATGATATTTATAACCCAGGAACAAAAATTGTGTTACATAGTGTCATCTAAATGTGCTACAAAACTCGGGCTTTATAAAATACTCTCAAATTTCCCACTGTCAGCAAGAAAGCAGTTTTGCTTTTGCACAAATTTGATTGTTTTACCAAAACATCAGTTGCCTTAAAGATTCTTTCCCACAAAACCCAAGCTTTTCCACAAAAAAGAGAGAAATTTGTTTGCGTAAACAATGGGATTTTACGCAACATGCACATTTATTTTATCAAACCTAGAATTTTTCTTTAAAAATTGTAAATGTGATAAACCATTGAAACTCTCACAATGTCATAACATTTTTTAAACTATTCATTTATCACAAGCAAGTGAAATGAGTGCAAATTTGCATTCCAACACTTAACTACAATAACAAAACCCAAATAATAGTAGACAAACATTTCATTAAGGTTGACATTTCAGCCACCACTTTAAGACACAAAACAGCCAAAATCTTTGGATTGATTTTTATTGAGTCAAATATTATTTCTGACCAATAAAATATTCTTTGTAATTTAAATGCATCACTCCTGCGTCATATCCATTGCCCTGCCAAACTTCCAAAACATCCCACTAGCCTTATTAAGTAACTGACAGATGAATGTCTAGTAAGTAGCTATCATATTCCTGTGTGTTAAACAGCAAATAAACTTACATTCATTTCCCTATACTAATTAATATAAAATCTGATGATACTACCTTCAAAGTCAACTTTTTATTGTTTTTATGCCCAAGGTGTGCTAGGCTACAATCTAGAAGGAAAGACTCGATCTTTCCAGGGGGGGGGGGGGGGTAACCAACATACAACAAAAGCAACAGAAAGTCTTGTGACATCTGAAATGCAAAATTGTTTTTTATGGCACAGCTTGCAAGAAGCATAGAGCACTTGATTTAATCCATGAAAGTTTATTCCATAACTTTAAGACGCCATTAGACACTTGCTTTTTTTTCTTTTTCTTTTTTTAACATCTGAAGTTTCATATGGGAATCCTTCTCCTTGATATGAAGGTTAAGGTCAGAAATCGCCCATCTGGAGATACTGTGTGCCTAATAGCTCTGTTCCAATTGTACACGTATTGATGATTTTCCTTCGCCTATTAACTTTATAACAGCACAATTCTTTTCCTGTTTACTCAGACGTAAGTTTAAATGTGTTTAGTAGAGGTTACTAAGCAGGTTCTGCATAGCACTATAGCTTAAGTCCTAGAACAGAGTAATAAAGGTTAAATATAATTTTCTTTTTTTAAAAAAAGTTAATGGCCTTTTATCAGAGTATTCTATCAAACAAAAAACTTGAGGAGGGGAGACATCGAACACTCTAGTGTATTTTAAAAATTTCAATAGCTGCATACTGGGCTCAGAGACACTGCATTGGCCAGAAAACAAGAAAGGGTATGAAGCATCTTCTAGGCGCTTCTAGACACGCCAAAACGTGAGATTAATATGTGTGATAAACATATCCGGGACCTTAGAGCAGGTCCCCACACAGACCTGCTGATCCTGGGCTTTCTTCCCCTGCCATCCTCACAACCCTTCTGTGTCTTGGAATTAAATGAAGGATGGACAGATGCCATCTGCCTGAAGTTTTTTTTTTAAAAAAAATCCCGCCTTTATGTGCTGATGGGTATATGCGCACATACAAACATCCTAATACAAATATGGAGATATTACTATGTATGCATATACACATGTGTGCATAATGGCAGGATTTTTTTTAAATGCTGCTGGATTTCCCTCTTTCCCCAATTGCTTATTCATTATCTATTTAATATTATAATGTTTAAAATAAACACTTTCAGTGACCTCTAATGGCTCTCCGCTTCTCTTCTCTGCAAACCAGCTGGAAATCAGCTGTGTCTCTGTGGGAGCCCAAAAAGTTGATCAGCTGTTTTGGGCTTTTTAAAACCGACAGGGGTGGGAAGCAGTTTCCACAGGGGGTAAAGAGGGAAATCCCAAACTTTATGTGATTGCAGGGCTACACAGTCATGGGAAAATCTGTTTGTTTTTTTTTTCCCAATCCGGAATCAGGATAAAAGATGACTTTTTTGAATAGGGGTTTCCCTCTGTTGCTGCAATTGAGTGTGCATCTAACACAAAAGTCATCTGGCCGAAAAGTAATCTAGGTCTTTTAACCCATTCTCTCCCAAATTATAGATATTGTCTGAAAGCGACCTCAAAGTTGCTAGAAGGTATTTCAGGCTGTAAAGTCTAGGGTTGATCAAACAGAAATGTATAGCAAACAATATATATTATTAAAAGTGTGGATAAACTATTTCAGCATTAAAAATTGTGTTTCTGTGGCTTTACTAGTGTAATGGCATGATGTAAGTGGTTTCATTTTTTTGTAGGTGGCACAAGGGTAAAATCCTTTTTAAAGTTACAGAAGTCCTCTTGTATTGCACAAGGCAAAGAACCAAAGCAGCTAGTTCTAGGATAACACAGTGATCCTACATCACTCCCCTCCAACGAGATCGCTCCCCAGAGAAATAAGGAATTGGGAGAAAAGAGGGAAAATTTCTAGGTCCTGGCTTAAAGGGATAGGCTTGATGAAAAAGCTTCCTTAAGCGTGGGTCTGCATATATTCAGCAGCCACCCATTCAGGATGTAAAGTCTGTGACTTCCATTGCACTAAATAGTATAACTCCCCTAGAATGTTTAAAGTCTAAAATAGTCTTAATTTCAAAATGGGTATCAGCCCCCACATGATGGGGATAGGTTCTGAGTCAGCTTTACTCCAGCATAATAATAATAGTAATAATAATAATAATAATAATAATAATAATAATAATAATAATAATAACAACAACTTTATTTTTATACCCCGCCCCATCTCCCCGAAGGGACTCGGGGCGGCTTATATGGGAGCTTGCCCGACACAACAATATAATAAGAGCAACAAGACAATAAAATAAAAATCCCAACAATAAAACATCAGCATCAATAAAACAGTCATAAAAATCAGCATATTGTTGTTGCAAGTTTGATTTCAACTCTAAGAACTTCCAGAGTCTTACACAAGGAGGTTATGTAAATACTATGCTTACTGTGGATTGGTAGCAGATCAACTGTTGATCTATGTGAGAGTGCATAATTTATCAACCTGTGCAAGATTGGTTGCACTGTGCTGTAACCAATAATTCCAATGTTCTTCCATTGGTATAATTTTATCTTATTCAACAGGAGGCCACCAAATTCTACTAAACTTTTTGTGGCTTTGGACCAGAACACATTCATACTCTTTTTTTTCTTATGAGGGAATAATATGAGAAAACAGAAAAAAAACGGAAAATGTAGGACCTGCAGAGTAAAAGGGAAGACATGATTTTGGTAATCCTTTGGTCTGAGATAGCCCCAGTTTTCTTACATTCTTCAGAGGCTCAATCCTAATTGAAATGACCGGACCGGGGGGGGGGGGGGAGCTGTGTTGATATATATGTTTCTGTATGTGTTAGATGGTTATAGAGTTGACTTTATTATTTTTAAGTCTCTGCAGTAATACCCTGACCATTCAGGAGTAGAAATTGAAATATAGACCAGTATTCTATTGATGACATATGACCTCAACACACAGACAAATTTACCTGTCCTTCGACACTTTCACCTCCATTCAGGGATGGAGCCTGCCAGATTCCATCAAACGACGCAACCTATTTCACTGAGGTGAAAGTGTCATAAAAGGGAGTAATGAGAACACTGAAGATTTCCCATGTTCTCGTTGTCTACAATGAGGTGAGCTTGGGATGAAGCCGGGCAGTGACACTTCCCCCGTGGGATAATTAAGGAGTGATGCGGGGCATGGAGCAACAGGTTCTCCATGCTGCCCACCAGATTTTCCATGATGCATGGTGAATCCCCCTGCTATCACCCACCATGTGGACCTCAATGTGATGCAGTCTTTATAGAGATATAGCTCTGTATATACTCTTTTGGATCTTGTAGAAGGAAGGTACTCAAGATACTCAACACAATGTATAGGAGCACCCACCAGTCAAAACACCACCCCAGTTACTGGTTGGCTATGATGGTTTACCTATGATTATTCCAGCTGCTCTAGAGTGCAAAGGAAACAAAGAATAGCATTGTGCTGTAGGCAGAGGCTCTTCCTTCTTGTCTGTATGTCCAAGAGCACCCAGAACAATCCAAGGTGCACCCTTACATTTAATAATGTGCCAGGGTGGTGGAGTTTTACACAGCAGTGCTCCCCAACTGTTGTTGTATTCTGTGGAAAGCAGCTGTGCAGAGCACACACCTTCCATCACTTCTCATATGCTTCCTCCTCGTGGGTCATAACCAGCATATGCCAGCCTGATATAGGATTGACCCCAAAAATCTAGGACAGCAATTGAATTCATATTTATTTTGGAGTAAGATCTATTGAATTCAGTGATATTTCATTCTGAGTAAATCTATATTGGAGCCCTTTGCGAATTTTGCTCCTTTTCTAAGTGGTGATATGCCCCAGAGATACTTGTCTCGGGGTTGTCTATTTACTTTGCATGACCCCAGGGAACTTTATGATCTCTTTGCTAAAGCTCTTTCCATATAGGTTCTATGCAGTTCAGGTATGGAGCACATGAAATATCCTGTTCCCACTCTGGATTTCCTGGGATTCAAAGAAATTATCCCCCAAAGCCATTCATTTTACCATTCCAATATATATATCCAACATTAGAGCAGGAACTGGAAAATTTAATCTTTCGGTGCCTAAATATCTTAAAAGCACTGGATCCTGTCTGCTCTTGGAAACTAAGCACAGTTAGTCCTAGTTAGTACTTAGATGGGAGACCATGAAGAAATTGTGAGTTATATTTCAGAGAAAGAAAGTGGTAAAATCACCTCTGATTATTCTTTGCCTAGGAAAATCCCATGAAATGGGTTCACCATAAGTCAACAGATGACTTGAAGACAATGAACATATATGTACACCATCCTTTTAAACTGATGATAAAAATAAGAATTTAATAGGCATTATCTGAGTCCTGGTGAGAATTTCCTTGGGGGTGGGTGAGTGGCACTTATTTCCACACAGCTGTTCTTAGAATCAATTGACTCTCTTCATACTATTATCATTATTTTGGAACTTTCATATACCTAGTCATGTCTTAGTAATTTCTTTTCCTTAAAGTCTTATGCTATAATCCCTACTAAATCCTTGTCTGTTCATCATCTAATTATCACCTCCTACTCTTAGATGTGAAAAGGAAAGCATACTATATGGAAACCCTATGTTAGACTGACTGACACCATATTACTGCTTACTCTTTCTATCAGTGCAATTTGGTGCTCACATACTCCGTTCTTTCTCACCCCTGCTGATTTATGTTTCTCTGTGTGGGACTAATGTGTGTGAAACAAATGGGTAAGGGCTCCTGGAAATTTCTTAACAGAGATCTAGGTAAAACGTAAAGGTTTTCCCCTGACATTAAGTCCAGTCGTGACCGACTCTGGGGGTTGGTGCTCATGTCCATTTCTAAGCCGAAGAGCCGGCGTTGTCTGTAGGTAGACACCTCCAAGGTCATGTGGGAGGCATAACTGCATGGAGGTCTAAGTATAGTCACTTAATTAGAGGCTGTTGGATTCTTTGTAGAAAGTCATGGCAACAATTGTGTGGAACTGTTTTCTGCTTCTAAAGCCAATATACAGTAGAGTCTCACTTATCCAACACTCGCTTATCCAACGTTCTGGATTATCCAACGCATTTTTGTAGTCAATGTTTTCAATACATCGTGATATTTTGGTGCTAAATTCGTAAATACAGTAATTACTACATAGCATTACTGCATATTGAACAACTTTTTCTGTGAAATTTGTTGTATAACATGATGCTTTGGTGCTTAATTTGTAAAATCATAACTTAATTTGGTGTTTAATAGGCTTCTCTTTAATCTCTCCTTATTATCCAACATATTCGCTTATCCAGCGTTCTGCCGGCCCGTTTACGTTGGATAAGTGAGACTCTACTGTATTACAGTGATATTCGAGTTTGGAATAGCTACAGTAGGTCCTCCACTATCATGGGATTAGGGATACAGGATCCCAACAAAAATGGAATCTGTCTAGGAATCTTTAAGTCCTGCAGCATTATTCTATGTGTGTATCATTATTGTAGAATTAATGCAATTTGACACCACTTTAACTGATATGGCTCAGTGCTATGGAATCTTGGAGTTTGATGGGGCACCAGCACTCTTATGCAAAGAAAGTCTTGATAAAATCACAACTCTCGGAATTTCATAGCATTGAGCCATGGCAGTTAAAGTGGTGTCAAACTGCATTCATTCTACAGTGTAACTGAACCTATGATCAACTTCTGCAGATGTTTCTTTCTTCATCTCAGTTCTACCAGAGGTTGTTCAAAGAATCACTCTGGACGACCTACAGATTTCTTGAGAAGTATTTTCTCTAGGAATCTCTAGGTCCTCCAGTACAGCTCTATTTCTGACAGAAGTTGATTATAAAGTCACAATGGAGGACTTAGAGATTCCTAGAGATAGCATTTTAATCAAACTTGCAAATAAAATCAGTAGAAGTTAAATAGGGACCTCATCACACTAGAGCATGGATCCACTTTAAATCTGGTTGCTGCCTCCTGCAGAATTCTGGGGCTTGTAGTTTATGGAGGGGCCTTTAAACTGCTGAACCAGACACGTCCTGGGCCTCCCTAAACTACAAACCCCAGAATTCTGCAGGAGGCAACAACCAGATTTAAAATGGATTCATGCTTTAATGTGATGGGGATATTATAGTTTTGATGGCCAATTGTATACATAAAGAACTAGGTAATAATAATAATAATAATAATAATAATAATAATAATAATAATAATAATAGGACCTCAATGATCAAATATCTTCAATCAGAATGGTTTGCCCTCCTCCTTCCTGCAATTTTTCATGCACCCTGAAAGCACGCATGGGAGAAATTGGGAAATCTTGTGGAGCAGATATTTAGGGTGTACAGGAAAGTGCAGGAAAGAGAAAATTATCAGTTGTGAAAAAAAAGGATTGGAAGCCTCTTTTATGACCTAGATAGACATACTTTTCTTCTGGGAATGAGATAACATTCCTGTTTAGATCTACAACTTTCAGAATTCTCAGATGATGGTGATAATAATAATGACAATAGGAATCATAGTCCAAAAATGCAAATTTTCAAAGCTCTCATTTTTCTTAAATGTTTTATTTTGTCTTTCTTGGGTTTAAATGCAATGTGTTTATGTCATAGGTTCACCTTAAAGTTACAGCAATGAGAAATAAGACTATTTCAGAGGGAAATATTTGCAAATGTTGCAACTGAAAAAATTATTTCCCCAGCTCTTGCAAAACTACATGGGGTGGGATGCCAATCCCAGATAGTCCAAGCCAACAAGCAAGATCAGCTTTGTTTGCAGAGTTTGCTGCTTGATAGAGGTCGATTCCTTAGTCACCCACTGTGAACTTGGCAATGAAAGGAGCGTATTCTGTTGAGTCACCCATTTAAAGCCTATTTCCTGGGTTCATTCATATTGCAGGCAAACTTGTCTTGAGCTGAGTAACCAAAGTAGGAAAGGCTTGCTGAGGAACTGAGCGTGTGACGAATCTTTCAGATGACCTTGTCACCAAAGAGCAAATCTGTAAATCCTTTCGACTTATGTGACAAAATGGATAGGAGAGCTGGCTGTCATTTGATATAGTGAAATGACTACCTAGGAATAAGGTCAGACCAATAAACATGAAGAGGCCTCAGTTTCCTCATCCACCCTATAACTTTGGCACCATGACCCCAAATATATGTCACCTCAATGATAATGTATGCAAGGCTTTGACTTCTGTAACTGTGCATCTCAGGTGCACCTGGAGTGCATTGATGGCTTTATTCTAGTATACAGTAGAGTCTCACTTATCCAACACTCGCTTATCCAATGTTCTGGATTATCCAACGCATTTTTGTAGTCAATGTTTTCAATTCATCGTGATATTTGGGTGCTAAATTCGTAAATACAGTAATTACTACATAGCATTACTGCGTATTGAACTACTTTTTCTGTCAAATTTGTTGTTAAGCATTATGTTTTAGTGCTTAATTTGTAAAATCGTAACTTAATTTGATGTGTAATAGGCTTTTCCTTAATCCCTCCTTATTATCCAACATATT